>NC_082710.1:181274834-181519603 GCF_030144855.1 Hypanus sabinus | reverse complement strand
CCTTCCACCACCCGGGATTTCACTGCGTTCCCCCCACCCCCATCACCGATCACATCACCATCCACCACCCGGGATTTCACTGCGTTCCCCCCACCCCCATCACCGATCACATCACCTTCCCCCACCCGGGATTTCACTGCGTTCCCCCCACCCCCATCACCGATCACATCACCTTCCACCACCCGGGATTTCACTACGTTCCCCCCACCACCATCACCGATCACATCACCATCCACCACCCGGGATTTCACTGCGTTCCCCCCACCCCCATCACTGATAACATCACCTTCCACCACCCGGGATTTCACTCGTTCCCCCCACCCCCATCACCAATCACATCACCTTCCACCACCCGGGATTTCACTGCGTTCCCCCCACCCCCATCACCGATCAGATCACCTTCCACCACCCGGGATTTCACTGCATTCCCCCCACCACCATCACCGATCACATCACCTTCCACCACCCGGGATTTCACTGCATTCCCCCCACCCCCATCACCGATCACATCACCTTCCACCACCCGGGATTTCACTGCATTCCCCCCACCCCCATCACCGATCACATCACCTTCCACCACCCGGGATTTCACTGCGTTCCCCCCACCCCCATCACTGATCACATCATCTTCCACAACCCAAGATTTCACTGCGTTCCCCCCACCCCCATCACCGATCACATCACCTTCCACCACCCGGGATTTCACTGTGTTCCCCCCACCCCCATCACCGATCACATCACCTTCCACCACCCGGGATTTCACTGCGTTCCCCCCACCCCCATCACCGATCACATCACCTTCCAACACCCGGTATTTCACTGCGTTCCCCCCACCCCCATCACCGATCACATCACCTTCCACCACCCGGGATTTCACTGCATTCCCCCCACCCCCATCACAGATCACATCACCTTCCAACACCCGGGATTTCACTGCATTCTCCCCACCCCCATCACCGATCACATCACCTTCCACCACCTGGGATTTCACTGCATTCCCCCCACCCCCATCACCGATCACATCACCTTCCACCACCTGGGATTTCACTGCATTCCCCCCACCCCCATCAACGATCACATCACCTTCCAGCACCCGGGATTTCACTGCGTTCCCCCCACCCCCATCACAGATCACATCACCTTCCACCACGCGGGATTTCACTGCATTCCCCCCACCCCCATCACCGATCACATCTCCTTCCACCACCCGGGATTTCAGTGCGTTCCCCCCAACCCCATCACCGATCACATCACCTTCCACCACCCGGGATTTCACTGCGTTCCCCCCACCCCCATCACCGATCACATCACCTTCCACAACCCGGGATTTCACTGCGTTCCCCCCACCCCCATCACTGATCACATCACCTTCCACCACCCGGGATTTCACTGTGTTCCCCCCACCGCCATCACCGATCACATCACCTTCCAGCACCCGAGATTTCACTGCGTTCCCCCCAGCACCATCACCAATCACATCACCTTCCAGCACCCGGGATTTCACTGCATTCCCCCCACCCCGTTCACCGATCACATCACCTTCCACCACCCGGGATTTCACTGCATTCCCCCCACCACCATCACTGATCACCTTCCACCACCCGGGATTTCACTGCATTCCCCCGATCCCCATCACAGATCACATCACCTTCCACCACCAGGGATTTCACTGCATTCCCCCCATCCCCATCACAGATCACATCACCTTCCACCACCCGGGATTTCACTGGATTCCCCCCACCCCCATCAACAATCACATCACCTTCCACCACCCGGGATTTCACTGCTTTCCCCCCACCCCCATCACCGATCACATCACCTTCCACCACCCGGGATTTCACTACGTTCCCCCCACCCCCATCACCGATCTCATCACCTTCCACCACCCGGGATTTCACTGCATTCCCCCCACCCCGTTCACCGATCACATCACCTTCCACCACCCGGGATTTCACTGCATTCCCCCCACCCCCATCACCGATCACATCACCTTCCCCCACCCGGGATTTCACTGCGTTCCCCCCACCCCCATCACCGATCACATCACCTTCCACCACCCGGGATTTCACTGCATTCCCCCCACCACCATCACCGATCACATCACCTTCCACCACCCGGGATTTCACTGGATTCCCCCCATCCCCATCACCGATCACATCACCTTCCCCCACCCGGGATCTCACTGCGTTCCCCCCACCCCCATCACCGATCACATCACCTTCCACCACCCGGGATTTCACTGCATTCCCCCCACCCACATCACCGATCACATCACCTTCCACCACCCGGGATTTCACTGCATTCCCACCACCCCGTTCACCGATCACATCACCTTCCAGCACCCGGGATTTCACTGCGTTCCCCCCACCCTCCTTACCGATGACACCACCTTCCACCACCCGGGATTTCACTGCGTTCCCCCCACCCCCATCACCGATCACATCACCTTCCACCACCCGGGATTTCACTGCGTTCCCCCCACCCCCATCACCGATCACATCACCTTCCAACACCCGGGATTTCACTGCGTTCCCCCCACCCCCATCACCGATCACATCACCTTCCACCACCCGGGATTTCACTGCGTTCCCCCCATCCCCATCACCGATCACATCACCTTCCACCACCCGGGATTTCACTGCTTTCTCCCCACCCCCATCACCGATCACATCACCTTCCACCACCTGGGATTTCACTGCATTCCCCCCATCCCCATCACAGATCACATCACCTTCCACCACCCGGGATTTCACTGGATTCCCCCCACCCCCATCAACAATCACATCACCTTCCACCACCCGGGATTTCACTGCTTTCCCCCCACCCCCATCACCGATCACATCACCTTCCACCACCCGGGATTTCACTACGTTCCCCCCACCCCCATCACCGATCTCATCACCTTCCACCACCCGGGATTTCACTGCATTCCCCCCACCCCGTTCACCGATCACATCACCTTCCACCACCCGGGATTTCACTGCATTCCCCCCACCCCCATCACCGATCACATCACCTTCCCCCACCCGGGATTTCACTGCGTTCCCCCCACCCCCATCACCGATCACATCACCTTCCACCACCCGGGATTTCACTGCATTCCCCCCACCACCATCACCGATCACATCACCTTCCACCACCCGGGATTTCACTGGATTCCCCCCATCCCCATCACCGATCACATCACCTTCCCCCACCCGGGATCTCACTGCGTTCCCCCCACCCCCATCACCGATCACATCACCTTCCACCACCCGGGATTTCACTGCATTCCCCCCACCCACATCACCGATCACATCACCTTCCACCACCCGGGATTTCACTGCATTCCCACCACCCCGTTCACCGATCACATCACCTTCCAGCACCCGGGATTTCACTGCGTTCCCCCCACCCTCCTTACCGATGACACCACCTTCCACCACCCGGGATTTCACTGCGTTCCCCCCAGCCCCATCACCGATCACATCACCTTCCACCACCCGGGATTTCACTGCGTTCCCCCCACCCCCATCACCGATCACATCACCTTCCAACACCCGGGATTTCACTGCGTTCCCCCCACCCCCATCACCGATCACATCACCTTCCACCACCCGGGATTTCACTGCGTTCCCCCCATCCCCATCACCGATCACATCACCTTCCACCACCCGGGATTTCACTGCTTTCTCCCCACCCCCATCACCGATCACATCACCTTCCACCACCTGGGATTTCACTGCATTCCCCCCACCCCCATCACCGATCACATCACCTTCCACCACCTAGGATTTCACTGCATTCCCCCCACCCCCATCACCGATCACATCACCTTCCACCACCCGGGATTTCACTGCATTCCCCCCACCCCCATCAACGATCACATCACCTTCCACCACCTGGGATTTCACTGCATTCCCCCCACCCCGTTCACCGATCACATCACCTTCCAGCACCCGGGATTTCACTGCGTTCCCCACACCCCCATCAACGATCACATCACCTTCCACCACCCGGGATTTCACTGCATTCCCCCCACCCCGTTCACCGATCACATCACCTTCCAGCACCCGGGATTTCACTGCGTTCCCCCCACCCCGTTCACCGATCACATCACCTTCCAGCACCCGGGATTTCACTGCGTTCCCCCCACCCCCATCACAGATCACATCACCTTCCACCACCCGGGATTTCACTGCATTCCCCCCACCCCCATCACCGATCACATCTCCTTCCACCACCCGGGATTTCAGTTCGTTCCCCCCAACCCCATCACAGAGCACATCACCTTCCAACACCCGGGATTTCACTGCGTTCCCCCCACCCCCATCACCGATCACATCACCTTCCATCACCCGGGATTTCACTGCGTTCCCCCCACCCCCATCACCGATCACATCACCTTCCACCACCCGGGATTTCACTGGATTCCCCCGACCCCCATCACCGATCACATCACCCTCCACCACCCGGGATTTCACTGCGTTCCCCCCACCCCCATCACCGATCACATCACCTTCCACCACCCGGGATTTCACTGCATTCCCCCCACGCCCATCACCGATCACATCACCTTCCACCACCCGGGATTTCACTGCGTTCCCCCCACCCCCATCACTGATCACATCACCTTCCACTACCCGGGATTTCACTGCATTCCCCCCACCCCGATCACCGATCACATCACCTCCCACCACGCGGGATTTCACTGGATTCCCCCCACCCCCATCACCGATCACATCACCTTCCACCACCCGGGATTTCACTGCTTTCCCCCCACCCCCATCACCGATCACATCACCTTCCACCACCCGGGATTTCACTGCGTTCCCCCCACCCCCATCACCAATCACATCACCTTCCACCACCCGGGATTTCACTGCGTTCCCCCCACCCCCATCACCGATCACATCACCTTCCCCCACCCGGGATTTCACTGCGTTCCCCCCACCCCCATCACCGATCACATCACCTTCCACCACCCGGGATTTCACTGGATTCCCCCCACCCCCATCACAGATCACATCACCTTCCACTACCCGGGATTCTACTGCATTCCCCCCACGCCCATCACCGATCACATCACCTTCCCCCACCCGGGATTTCACTGCGTTCCCCCCACCCCCATCACCGATCACATCACCTTCCACCACCCGGGATTTCACTGCATTCCCCCCACCCACATCACCGATCACATCACCTTCCACCACCCGGGATTTCACTGCATTCCCCCCACCCCGTTCACCGATCACATCACCATCCAGCACCCGGGATTTCACTGCGTTCCCCCCACCCTCCTTACCGATGACACCACCTTCCACCACCCGGGATTTCACTGCATTCCCCCCACCCACATCACCGATGACACCACCTTCCACCACCCGGGATTTCACTGCATTCCCCCCATCCCCATCACCGATCACATCACCTTCCACAACCGGGGATTTCACTGCATTCCCCCCACCCCCATCACCGATCACATCACCTTCCACCACCCGGGATTTCACTGCATTCCCCCCACCCCCATCACCGATCACATCACCTTCCATCACCCGGGATTTCACTGCGTTCCCCCCACCCCCATCACCGATCACATCACCTTCCACCACCCGGGATTTCACTGGATTCCCCCGACCCCCATCACCGATCACATCACCCTCCACCACCCGGGATTTCACTGCGTTCCCCCCACCCCCATCACCGATCACATCACCTTCCACCACCCGGGATTTCACTGCATTCCCCCCACGCCCATCACCGATCACATCACCTTCCACCACCCGGGATTTCACTGCGTTCCCCCCACCCCCATCACTGATCACATCACCTTCCACTACCCGGGATTTCACTGCATTCCCCCCACCCCGATCACCGATCACATCACCTCCCACCACGCGGGATTTCACTGGATTCCCCCCACCCCCATCACCGATCACATCACCTTCCACCACCCGGGATTTCACTGCGTTCCCCCCACCCCCATCACCGATCACATCACCTTCCACCACCCGGGATTTCACTGCGTTCCCCCCACCCCCATCACCAATCACATCACCTTCCACCACCCGGGATTTCACTGCGTTCCCCCCACCCCCATCACCGATCACATCACCTTCCCCCACCCGGGATTTCACTGCGTTCCCCCCACCCCCATCACCGATCACATCACCTTCCACCACCCGGGATTTCACTGGATTCCCCCCACCCCCATCACCAATCACATCACCTTCCACTACCCAGGATTCTACTGCATTCCCCCCACGCCCATCACCGATCACATCACCTTCCCCCACCCGGGATTTCACTGCGTTCCCCCCACCCCCATCACCGATCACATCACCTTCCACCACCCGGGATTTCACTGCATTCCCCCCACCCACATCACCGATCACATCACCTTCCACCACCCGGGATTTCACTGCATTCCCCCCACCCCGTTCACCGATCACATCACCTTCCAGCACCCGGGATTTCACTGCGTTCCCCCCACCCTCCTTACCGATGACACCACCTTCCACCACCCGGGATTTCACTGCATTCCCCCCACCCACATCACCGATGACACCACCTTCCACCACCCGGGATTTCACTGCATTCCCCCCATCCCCATCACCGATCACATCACCTTCCACAACCGGGGATTTCACTGCATTCCCCCCACCCCCATCACCGATCACATCACCTTCCACCACCCGGGATTTCACTGCATTCCCCCGACCCCCATCACCGATCACATCACCTTCCACCACCCGGGATTTCACTGCATTCCCCCCACCCCCATCACTGATCACATCACCTTCCACCACCCGGGATTTCACTGCGTTCCCCCCACACCGATCACCGATCACATCACCTTCCGCCACCCGGGATTTCACTACGTTCCCCCCACCCCCATCACCGATCACATCACCTTCCGCCACCCGGGATTTAACTGCGTTCCCCCCACCCCGATCACCGATCACATCACCCTCCACCACCCGGGATTTCACTGCGTTCACCCCACCCCCATCACAGATCACATCACCTTCCACCACCCAGGATTTCACTGCATTCCCCCCACCCACATCACCGAACACATCACCTTCCACCACCCGAGATTTCACTGCGTTCCCCCCACCCCCATCACCGATCACATCACCTTCCACCACCCGGGATTTCACTGCTTTCCCCCCACCCCCATCACCGATCACATCACCTTCCACCACCCGAGATTTCACTGCGTTCCCCCCACCCCCATCACTGATCACATCACCTTCCACCACCCGGGATTTCACTGCGTTCCCCACACCCACATCACCAATCACATCACATTCCACCACCCGGGATTTCACTGCGCTCCCCCCACCCCCATCACAGATCACATCACCTTCCACCACCCGGGATTTCACTGCGTTCCCCCCACCCCCATCACCGATCACATCACCTTCCACAACCCGGGATTTCACTGCATTCCCCCCACACCCATCACCGACCACATCACCTTCCCCCACCCGGGATTTCACTGCGTTCCCCCCACCCCCATCACCGATCACATCACCTTCCACCACCCGGGATTTCACTGCATTCCCCCCACCCACATCACCGATCACATCACCTTCCAGCACCCGGGATTTCACTGCATTCCCCCCAACCCGTTCACCGATCACATCACCTTCCAGCACCCGGGATTTCACTGCGTTCCCCCCACCCTCCTTACCGATGACACCACCTTCCACCACCCGGGATTTCACTGCATTCCCCCCACCCACATCACCGATGACACCAGCTTCCACCACCCGGGATTTCACTGCATTCCCCCCATCCCCATCACTGATCACATCACCTTCCACCACCCGGGATTTCACTGTGTTCCCCCCACCCCCATCACCGATCACATCACCTTCCAGCACCCGAGATTTCACTGCGTTCCCCCCACCCCCATCACCAATCACATCACCTTCCACCACCCGGGATTTCACTGCATTCCCCCCACCCCGTTCAACGATCACATCACCTTCCACCACCCGGGATTTCACTGCATTCCCCCCACCACCATCACTGATCACATCACCTTCCACCACCCGGGATTTCACTGCATTCCCCCCATCCCCATCACAGATCACATCACCTTCCACCACCAGGGATTTCACTGCATTCCCCCCATCCCCATCACAGATCACATCACCTTCCACCACCCGGGATTTCACTGGATTCCCCCCACCCACATCACCAATCACATCACCTTCCACCACCCGGGATTTCACTGCGTTCCCCCCACCCCCATCACCGATCACATCACCTTCCCCCACCCGGGATTTCTCTGCGTTCCCCCCACCCCCATCACCGATCACATCACCTTCCACCACCCGGGATTTCACTGGATTCCCCCCACCCCCATCACCGATCACATCACCTTCCACTACCCGGGATTCTACTGCATTCCCCCCACGCCCATCACCGATCACATCACCTTCCCCCACCCGGGATTTCACTGCATTCCCCCCACCCCCATCACCGATCACATCACCTTCCACCACCCGGGATTTCACTGCGTTCCCCCCACCCCCATCACCGATCACATCACCTTCCACCACCCGGGATTTCACTGCGTTCCCCCCACCCCCATCACCGATCACATCACCTTCCACCACCCGGGATTTCACTGCGTTCCCCCCACCCCCATCACCGATCACATCACCTTCCACCACCCGGGTTTTCACTGCATTCCCGCCATCCCCATCACAGATCACATCACCTTACACCACCAGGGATTTCACTGCATTCCCCCCATCCCCATCACAGATCACATCACCTTCCACCACCCGGGATTTCACTGGATTCCCCCCACCCCCATCACCAATCACATCACCTTCCACCACCCGGGATTTCACTGCGTTCCCCCCACCCCCATCACCGATCACATCACCTTCCCCCACCCGGGATTTCACTGCGTTCCCCCCACCCCCATCACCGATCACATCACCTTCCACCACCCGGGATTTCACTGGATTCCCCCCACCCCCATCACTGATCACATCACCTTCCACTACCCGGGATTCCACTGCATTCCCCCCACGCCCATCACCGATCACATCACCTTCCCCCACCCGGGATTTCACTGCGTTCCCCCCACCCCCATCACCGATCACATCACCTTCCACCACCCGGGATTTCACTGCATTCCCCCCACCCACATCACCGATCACATCACCTTCCACCACCCGGGATTTCACTGCATTCCCCCCACCCCGTTCACCGATCACATCACCTTCCAGCACCCGGGATTTCACTGCGTTCCCCCCACCCTCCTTACCGATGACACCACCTTCCACCACCCGGGATTTCACTGCATTCCCCCCACCCACATCACCGATGACACCACCTTCCACCACCCGGGATTTCACTGCATTCCCCCCATCCCCATCACTGATCACATCACCTTCCACCACCCGGGATTTCACTGCATTCCCCCCACCCACATCACCGATGACACCACCTTCCAACACCCGGGATTTCACTGCATTCCCCCCACCACCATCACTGATCACATCACCTTCCACCACCCGGGATTTCACTGCGTTCCCCCCACCCCCATCACCGATCACATCACCTTCCACCACCCGGGATTTCATGCGTTCCCCCCACCCCCATCACCGATTACATCACCTTCCACCACCCGGGATTTCACTGGATTCCCCCCACCCCCATCACTGATCACATCACCTTCCCCCACCCGGGATTTCACTGCGTTCCCCCCACCCCCATCACCGATCACATCACCTTCCACCACCCGGGATTTCACTGCGTTCCCCCCACCCCCATCACCGATCACATCACCTTCCACCACCCGGGATTTCACTGCGTTCCCCCCACCCCCATCAACGATCACATCACCTTCCACCATCCGGGATTTCACTGGATTCCCCCCACCCCCATCAACGATCACATCACCTTCCACCACCCGGGATTTCACTGGATTCCCCCCACCCCCATCACCGATCACATCACCTTCCACCTCCCGGGATTTCACTGCGTTCCCCCCACCCCCATCACCGATCACATCACCTTCCACCACCCGGGATTTCACTGCATTCCCCCCACCCCCATCAACGATCACATCACCTTCCACCACCCGGGATTTCACTGCGTTCCCCCCACCCCCATCACCGATCACATCACCTTCCACCACCCGGGATTTCACTGCGTTCCCCCCACCCCCATCACCGATCACATCACCTTCCACCACCCGGGATTTCACTGCATTCCCCCCACCCCCATTAACAATCACATCACCTTCCACCACCCGGGATTTCACTGCATTCCCCCCACCCCCATCACCGATCACATCACCTTCCACCACCCGGGATTTCACTGCGTTCCCCCCACCCCCATCACCGATCACATCACCTTCCACCACCCGGGATTTCACTGCATTCCCCCCACCCCCATTAACAATCACATCACCTTCCACCACCCGGGATTTCACTGCGTTCCCCCACCCCCATCAACGATCACATCACCTTCCACCACCCGGGATTTCACTGCGTTCCCCACATCCCCATCACCGATCACATCACCTTCCACCACCCGGGATTTCACTGCGTTCCCCCCACCCCCATCACCGATCACATCACCTTCCACCACCCGGGATTTCACTGCGTTCCCCCCACCCCCATCAACGATCACATCACCTTCCACCACCCGGGATTTCACTGGATTCCCCCCACCCCCATCAACGATCACATCACCTTCCACCACCCGGGATTTCACTGGATTCCCCCCACCCCCATCACCGATCACATCACCTTCCACCTCCCGGGATTTCACTGCGTTCCCCCCACCCCCATCACCGATCACATCACCTTCCACCACCCGGGATTTCACTGCATTCCCCCCACCCCCATCAACGATCACATCACCTTCCACCACCCGGGATTTCACTGCGTTCCCCCCACCCCCATCACCGATCACATCACCTTCCACCACCCGGGATTTCACTGCGTTCCCCCCACCCCCATCACCGATCACATCACCTTCCACCACCCGGGATTTCACTGCATTCCCCCCACCCCCATTAACAATCACATCACCTTCCACCACCCGGGATTTCACTGCATTCCCCCCACCCCCATCACCGATCACATCACCTTCCACCACCCGGGATTTCACTGCGTTCCCCCCACCCCCATCACCGATCACATCACCTTCCACCACCCGGGATTTCACTGCATTCCCCCCACCCCCATTAACAATCACATCACCTTCCACCACCCGGGATTTCACTGCGTTCCCCCACCCCCATCAACGATCACATCACCTTCCACCACCCGGGATTTCACTGCGTTCCCCACATCCCCATCACCGATCACATCACCTTCCACCACCCGGGATTTCACTGCGTTCCCCCCACCCCCATCACCAATCACATCACCTTCCACCACCCGGGATTTCACTGGATTCCCCCCACCCCCATCACCAATCACATCACCTTCCACCACCCGGGATTTCACTGCGTTCCCCCCACCCCCATCACCAATCAGATCACCTTCCACCACCCTGTCTGCATTGCCCACCAGTTAAAAGATGGCCACCGGTGAGAGCTGATGAGGTATTGTGGAGCCAAAGTCAACCAGCTGGAAGGCCTGAATGTGCCAAGCAGCAGCTGTGTTGCTTCAGATTTGTGGGTGAAAGTCTGCACTGGAACATCACAGGACAGCCCGTAGCAAGCTGCCAACGTTCATGATGAACGGGCAACAGCTAATGACATAGTACGCAAAGGAAACTGTTAGTGATCCGTGGAGAGAATGGGGATGTGTTAATAATCTGCTATTGTCAGGGAGCACCTGCTAACTACAGAATAGTGTGAGGAGATAATAGAATAGATGACGAGGTAATAGATTTAACTGTTGACCTCTATTGATGGTTAACTGTTGAATGTGCAATTATGATAGGGATGAATCATTCATGATACAATGGAGCCTTAATCTTTTGATATCATAGATCATTTTCATTAGACAAAGCTGAATTAGTCAATTCGGCCCATTGCGTCTGCTGCACCATTCCATCATGACTGATTTATTATCTCTCTCAATCCCATCCTCCTGCCTTCCTTCCATAATCTTTGACGCCTTGACTAATTAAGAACCTATCAACTTCCCCTTTAAATATACCTAATGACCTGGCCACCACTGCAGACTATCGGACCATAAGGCAGCAGATTGGAACTGAGAGGATAATTGAATCAGCCTTGATGAAATGGCGGAGCAGACTCAATGGGTTCCTATATCATATGGTCTTATAGTCGTAAAACTGTAAGAGCTAGGAGAAAAATTAGTCCATTCAACCCATTGCATTTGCTCTACCATTTACTCATGATTGATTTACTTGTGTAAATTGATTTACCCCCATCTCAAAAACTTATCAACCTCCACTTTAAATATACCAAATGATGAAGCCTTCATAGCCTTCTGCAGCAATGAAGCCCTCTCTCATCTCTACTCTAAAGGTGACCCGTCCGTCATGGGTAAAGTCCATTCCACCATTGAGCTCATCAACATGGAGCACTGCTGGAGGAAATCAGCATCCATCATCAAGGACTCCCACCACCCAGAGCGTGCTCTCTTCTCACTGCTGCCATCAGGACGGTGGTACAGGAGCCTCAGGTCCCACACCACCAGGTTCTGCAGCATTTATTATCCCTCAACCATCAGGCTTTTGAATCAATGGGGTAACCTCACTCAGTCTCACTCACTCCACCACTAAAATTTCTCACTTTCAAGGACTCTTCATCTTTTTTAGTACTGTATTTGCACAGTCTGTTGCCTTTTGCACATGGATTGCTTGTCTGTCCCATTGGGAACAGTCTTTCATTGATTCTATTGTGTTTTTTGGATTTACAGAGTTTGTCCGCAAGAAAATGAATCTCAGGTTCTATATATTTGTACTTTGGATTTTGAGCATTTACAGTAGAACAAGTAAAGATAATAGAACCAATGGAAAACTGTACACAAATAAATACTGACAAAGAACCAAACTGCAAAAGATGACAAACTGTGCAAATACATAAATAATAATAAAAAATAAGTAAATAAATAAATAAATCTGATCAGTGAGTTGTTCTGTTCTTGAAAGTGAGTCTGTAGGTTATGGAGCCAGTTCAGTGTTGAGGTGAGTGAAGTTCTGCATGCTGGTTCAGGAATCTGAATGTTGAAAGGTACTGACTGTCCCCGAATCTGGCGGTGTGGGTCCTGAGGATCCTGTACCTCAATCCTGATGGCAGCAGTGAGAAGAGAGCATGGCCTGGATGGTGGGGTGTTTTGAGAGACAGCAGTGGGAGAGCTACCCACCCAAGCTTTCCCTTGCTGGATTTCAGCCCTTGATCTTCTGACTCAGAGCTACGAGCTACCCACTGAGCCACAGCTGACACTACCGACGGACGTGTACCACGGGCAATCAGCTTCTTCATCTCTCTCTCACACACAGACAACTAGACATATACCCAGAGACATGTGTGCTCATAGACATGCGTGCACACACAGACAGACATACACACACACATACACACACAGACACACACAGACATATACCCACAGACACGTGTGCTGATAGACACGCGTGCACACACACAGACTTAGACATACACACTCACATCCAGACACACATATACAAACACACAGACAGATAATCAAACACACACACACACACACACACACACACACACACACACACACACACACACACAGACTTAGACATACACACTCACAACCAGACAGACAACCAGACATATACACACAGAGATGCACACACACAGATAGGGACACACACACACACACTCACAACCAGATGCACACACAGACAACCAGACACACACATACACACACACACACACACACACACACACACACACACACACACACACACACACGCATACTCACTCACACTCACAAACATACAGACAGACAGACACAAACACGCACACGTGCTCATCAGATACAAATGACTGAAGCCCATGTTATAATTAAAATCTGAAGAGCGACAGGGGTTTTTGCAGCCACCTGTCTGTGCTGAATGCCTCTCAAAAGAGATGGAGCTCATGGTGAGGCTGGAACACAAATGATACGCTGGCCCCTTCTGTGAGAGGAGAGGAGGGCAGGCATGAACATATCTTGCTGCGTACCTGCAGCATCACAGGGAGACCCCACCTGCAGTGTTGTACATGGTTTTATTTAGCCCGTTTATTTATTTCGGGATACCAGCAGCAACAGCTCCTCCTGACCTAACAACCCCACACCACCCAATTACACCATGTGACCAATTAATCTACTGAGGGCAGCCCATGAGTGTCACCTCTTCCAGTGCTCACAACTAACCAGTGTATCCGTGTAACTTGAGAGGGAATCCCTCCGTCCCAGGGAGAACATATAAAATCCTTACTGAAAGTAGCAGGAATTGACCCCAGCTCACTGGCACTGTAATAGCGTAATGCTAACCACCATGCTACTGTGCCACCCGTTTTGCTGCTAAGTTTAAAGGTTTACTGCCATTGGCAGAGTGCAACTAAGAGCTGCTTGTGTAGCTATTGTTTTTTTGTTATCAAAAAGGTTGCTTTGAGATATAGAAACCCAAGATCCATTACTGGTATTTCACTGAAGATATTCATTGAGTGTAGAGTGTAGAGGGGATCTACAAGGATACTGCCTGGATTGGGGAGCATCCCTAATGAGAATAGGTTGTGTGCATTTGGCCTTTTCTTCTTGGAGCGACAGAGGATGAGAGGTAACCTGATTAGCGATGTATAAGCTGATGAGAGGCATTGATTGTGTGGATAGTCAGAGGCTTTATCCCAGGGCTGAAATGGCTAACACGAGTGGGCACAGTTTTAAGGTGCTTGAAAGTAGGTACAAGGGGGATGTCAGGGGTAAGTTTTTCACACAGAGACTGGTGGGGCGTGGAATGCACTGCCCGTGACAGTGGTGGAGGTGGATTTTCAGAGACACTTAGATAGGTGCATGGAGCTTAGAAAAGTGGAGAGCTATGCGATAGGGAAATTCTAGGCAGCTTCTGGAGTAGGTTACATGGTCAGCACAACATTGTGGGCTGAAGGGCCTGTAATATGATGTAGATTTCTATGTTTCTGTGACAGTCCAGGCCTGCTTTCTTGAGAGCTTATAGAGAGACAACCTATATAATTATAGAGTCAAACAGGCCCCTTTGGTCCCATCTGCCCACTCTTGGCCACAAGATAAAGGAGCAGAATTAGGAAATTTGGCTCATTGAGAAAGCTCCATCAGGTCTGATTTACTTTCCTTCTCAAACCCACTGTCCTGGCTTCTCTCTGTAACCCTTGACGCCCTTACTAATTAAGTGCCTATCAACCTCCGCTTTAAATATACTCCTGTGGCAATGAATTCCACAGATTTGTCTCCCTCTGCCTAGATAAATTCCTCCTCATCTCTGTTCTCAGTGATGTCCTTCTCATCTGAAACTGTGCCCTTGGGTCCCAGACTCCCCCAGTATAGAAAACATCCTCCCCACATCCAGGCCTTTCAATATTCAATAGGTAGCAATGAGATCCTCTCTCATTCTAAACTTCAGTGAGTACAGCCCCAGAGAATTCAGAACCACTTCTATCGACGTTACTTATCCAGAGGGCATTCGAGTGTCACTAACGTGCCCGGCTCAACCACTGTTTCTGACAGCTCATTCTAAATATGCACCAGCTCTTGTGTGAAGAAGCTGCCCCTGATCTCCCTTTAACCTCTCACCTCTGTTCTTAACCCTATTGCTTCCCTGGGGAAAAGACCATGTGCTTTCACCCTGTTCATTGTATACCTCTTCAGGATTTATGAGCACTTGGAGAGACATAATCTGATTCAGAATGGTCAGCATGGCTTCGTCAAGGGCCTGCAATCTCCTGCCTCCCAGGAATTCCAGGGTCTATAAAACCTCTCCTTGTAATTCAGGCCCTCAAGTCCTGGCAACATCCTGGTATGTCCTCCTAAAGATTCAGAGGATTCCAAAGTTCAAAGTACATTTATTATCAAAGTATGTGTGAAGTAAACAACCCTGAGATTTGTCTTCCCACTGACAGCCACGAAACAAAGAAATTCCATGGAATCCACTCAAAGAAAAATACCAAACATCCGACACACAAGATAAAAGAACAAATCAGGCACAATGCTGGAGGACCTCAGCAGGTCGGACAGCGTCTATGGAAAAGAGGACAGTCAACACCTTGGGCCGAGACCCTTCATCAGGACCCTGTATAATGTTCATGAAGATCAGATCAGGTGGTGGTGCTAGTGTCCGCCGATGTCAGGATACCAGTGCAGGGACAAGCGCCTGGACAAGTGGTATGGACAAGCGCCACAAACAGGGGTTGCTCTTGGTTGCAGTGGGCGACCATGCCGCGTTCTGTGCCCTTCACTCTCCATGAAGTGCTGCAGTATGCCGTCCTGGCCATTGGATCTCGCTGTCGATATCATCTGCCCAGTCCACTGGAGCTGACTTCGCATGCTGGGACAGGAACGTTCCTACCTCACCAGGGTATCAGCCCACTGGCTACCCTCCTGTCGAAGCAGTGTACCGGGGTGTGGCCGCTGTCACATGCAAGCAGCTACTTGGAGCCACAGATGAGAGCTGCCCAGAATGGACATGACAAGCCCCTCACCATAGATGCTACCCCTCATGGACACCCCATTCACCCTGTATTGGGGTAGAACAGCTACGTAGAATCTGCCGTGCAAGTAAACAATAAGGTAGAAGATCAAAGCAAGGCAGACTATGAGATCAGGATCACAGCTTATTGTACTAGGGAACCATTCGATAGTCTTATAACTGTGGGTCAGAAGTTATTCCTGTGACTGCTGGTATTTGCTTTCAGGCATTTGTACCAGGGAATCAGAGGTGCCAGTGTCTGCAGCTATAAATTCCTCAGTATTCTCAGTTCAGAGGACCTGTCCTGAGACCAGCATGTAAGTGTCATTACGAAGAAAGCTTATCAGTGTCTTAGCAGGATTTATGAGCGTTTGGAGAGACTTAATCTCATTCAGGAGAGTCAGCATGGCTTTGTCAAGGGCAGGCAGTGCCTTATGAACCTGATGTAACAGAACACATCCATGAAAGTGGAGCAGTGGATGTAGCGTATATGGATTTCAGTAAGGATTTTGAAAGGTTCCCCATGCAAGCTCATTCAGAAAGTAAGGAGGCATGGGATCCTAGGAGATCTTGCTTTGTGGATCCAGAATTGGCTTGCCCACAGAAGGCAAGGGGTGGTTGTAAATGGTTCATATTCTACATGGAGGTCAGTGACCAGTGGTGTTCCACAGGGGTCTATTCTGGAATCCTTCCTCCTTGTGATCTTTATAAATGATCTGGATAAAGAAGTAGAAGGGTGGTTAGTAAGTTTGCTGAAGATCCAAAAGTTGGGGGTGTTGTGGATAGTCTGGAGGTTTGTCAGTTTACAGCACAACATTGATAGGATGCAGAACTGAGCTGAGAAATGGCAGATGGAGTTCAGCCCAAATAGGCGTGAAGTGATTCATTTTGGAAGGTCAAATTTGAAGACAGAATATAGTATTAATGGTAAGTCTCTTGACAGTGTGGAAGATCAGAAATACCATGTCCATTGAACACTCAAAGCTGCTGCGCAGGTGGACAGTGTTGTTAAGAAGGCGTATGGTGTGTTGGCCTTCATCAACTTTGGGACTGAGTTCAAGAGCTGTGAGGTAATGCTACAGCTACATAAAACCTTGGTCAGATCCCACATGGAGTACTGTGTTCAGCTCTGGTCGCCTCACTACAGGAAGGATGTGGATGCTATAGAGCGAGGGAAGAGGAGATTTACAAGGATATTGCCTGGATTAGAGAGCATGTCTTATGAGAATAGTTTGAATGAACTTAGCCTTTTCTCCTTGGAGTGATGGAGAGAGCAGTTTCTTGAATAAGTTTCATGGTCAGTTCAACATTGTGACTGAAGGGCCTGTAATGTGCTGTACATTTCTAAGTTCTATGTTCCATGTCTCCACTTCCTTAGAAGTTTGTGAAGGTTTAGCATGACATGTAAAACTTTGACAGGCAGTTTGAATGGGGCACGACTGCGCAAGCACAATAAGTTCGGCCTGTGAGAACAGCGGGAAAGTTTAAAAAGCGAGCAGATTAACGGAGTGGGCGACACAGTAGTGGGAGACAGAGTAGGAAGGCTTTGGCTCGAGAGGCTTCAGCGAGCAGAGGCTGAGGATGAGCTTTCTCCCAGTGAGGTAAGGCCGGGTAAGCTCCTTTAGTAACTCTAATTAGCTGAGGAGTAGGTAATGGAGGCAGCAGTCAGGGCAGTCGAGTGCTCCATTTGCAGTATGTGGGAAGTCAGGGCGAGCACAGCTGTCCCTGATGACTACACCTGCAAAAGGTGCATCCAGCTGCAGCTCCTGACAAACCGCGTTAGGGGACTGGAGCTGGATCTGGATGAACTTCGGATCATTCGGGAGGCAGAGGCAGAAATAGACAGGAGTTTCAGGGAGACAGTCACCCCTAGGAGTCAGGAGACAGGTAGCTGGGTGACTGTCAGGAGAGGGAAGGGGAATAGACAGGAAGAGCAGAGCACCCCTGTGGCCGTTCCCATCAACAATAAGTATACCGTTTTGGATACTGTTGGTGGGGATGACCTACCAGGGACAAGTTGTAGTGGTCGCGTCTCTGGCACCGAGACTGGACCCTCAGCTCAGAAGGGAAGGAGGGAAAAGAGGAGAGCAGTAGTGATAGGGGATTCAATAGTTAGGGGGACAGATAAGAGGTTCTGTGGGAGAGATTGAGAATCCCGGATGGTCTGTTGCCTCCCTGGTGCCAGGGTCTGTGATATCTCGGAATGAGCTCTCGGTATTCTCAGGATGGAGGGTGAGCAGCCGGATGTCGTGGTCCATGTGGGGACCAATGACATGAATAGGAAGGAGGAGGAGGTCCTGCCTCCTCCTGCCTTGGGGAGTTAGGTGCAAAGTTGAAGGACAGGACCTCCAAGGTTGCAATCTCAAGATTGCTACCCGTGCCACGTGCTAGTGAGGCTAGAAATAGGAAGATAATGCAGCTGTAACAAAACCCAATTTCCCTCAGGATCAATAAAGTATGTCTGTCTGTCTGAAATACATGGCTAAGGAGATGGTGCAGGAGGGAGGGCTTCATGTTTCTGGACAATTGGGCCTTGCTCCAGGGAAGGTGGGACCTGTTCCAACAGGATGGGTTGCACCGGAACTGGAGGGGGACTAACATCCTTGTGGGAAGGTTTGCTAGTGCTGCTCTGGGGAGGTGGGGGTGGTTAAACTAGATTTGCAGGGGGAGGGGAACCAGAGTGTTAGAGCAGATAGTGAGGTGGAGGAGGATAAAGGCCATGTGAGAACTGCAAGTATAGTGCATGGAGTAAAGCCAGATCTAACATATAGAGAGGCTTTGAGGAAAGAGAAGCAGAATAAAGGGTGTAAAGCTAGTAAGGTCGAAGGGCTAAAGTGCGTGTACTTCAATGCAAGAAGCATCAGGAACAAAGGTGATGAACTGAGAGCTTGGATACATACATGGAATTATGATGTAGTGGCCATTACAGAGACTTGGCTGGCACCAGGGCAGGAATGGATTCTCAATATTCCTGGATTTCAGTGCTTTAAAAGGGATAGAGAGGGGGGAACAGGGGAGGAGGGGTGGCATTACTGGTCAGGGATACTATTACAGCTGCAGAAAGGGTGGGTAACGTAGCAGGATCCTCTTTTGAGTCAGTATGGGGGGAAATCAGGAACAGGAAGGGAGCAGTTACTCTATTGGGAGTATTCTGTAGCAGAAGAGATATCAAGCAGCAGATTGGGAGGCAGATTTTGGAAAGGTACAAAAATAACAGGGTTGTTATCATGGTGACTTTAACTTCCCTAATATTTATTGGCACCTGATTATTTCCAATGGTTTAGACGGGGCAGAGTTTGTTAAGTGTGTCCAGGATGGATTCCTGTCACAGTATGTTGACAGGCCGACTGGGGGAATGCCATACTAGATCTAGTATTAGGTAACGAACCAGGTCAGGTCACAGATCTCTCAGTGGGTGAGCATCTGGGGGACAGTGATCACCGCTCCCTGACCTTTAGCATTATCAGTGAAAAGGATAGAATCAGAGAAGACAGGAAAAGTTTTAATTGGGGAAGGGCAAATTATGAGGCTATAAGGCTAGAAGTTGTGGGTGTGAATTGTGATGCACCATCAATAACTCTCAGAGACGTGAGGCGAGATATAGGCTTTTATTGGCTGGAAGAAAGAACAAGCAGCAGCAAGTGACCACTACACAACATCCTGGAGACTGAGGACGGGGCTGTGCCTCCAATCGCCTTTATACCACGGTCTGCGGGAGGAGCCACAGGAGCAGTCAGCGTGGGGGGGGGGGGGCATGTCCAGACAGGTATATGTAGTTCACCACGAATTGGGATGATGTTTTTTGCAGGGAATGTACTATGAAGTTTAGGTCTCTCTTGCAGGATGTTAGGGATAAATTTGTCCTGGAGAGGAAGATAAAGAATAGTAGGATGAAGGAACCAGGTGGAAGAAGGCAGCATACATGAGGTTTAGGAAGCAAGGATCAGATGGGTCTATTGAGGAATATAGGGTAGCAAGAAAGGAGCTTAAGAAGGGGCTGAGGAGAGCAAGAAGGGGACATGAGAAGGCCTTGGCGAGTAGGGTAAAGGAAAACTTCAATTATGTGAAGAACAAAAGGATGACAGGAGTGAAGATCGGACCGATTAGAGATAAAGGTGGGAAGATGTGCCTGGGGGCTGTGGAAGTGAGTGAGGAACTCAATGAATACAGTTTGTTGTCCATCCTGTTGGGTTCAGTCTTCAGCTGATTCTATTCTGTTTCTTCGATTTACTGAGTTTGCCGATATGAAAATGAACCTCAGGGTCGTATATGGTTAATATATTTGATAATTGATAATAAATAAATAAATAATAAATTTGCTTTGAACTCTGAACTTCTGCCAGATGAAAGGTGGGGGATGGGGGGGGGGTCAAGAGAGAATGCCTGTGGTGTGTGGGGTCTATGGTTATGCTGGCTATTTTACTGAAGCAATGAGAAATATAGACATAATCCGTGGCTGGTTTCTGTGATGCGCCCACAACTCTGCAATTTCCTGCAGTCACGGGCAGTGCAGTTGTTCTACCAAGCTGTTATTTATTTCAGTTCATGGTGTAGACAATGTCAGTAGGTTGACAGAAATAAAAATAATGTAGTCTGCAGATGATACTCTGGAGAGCAACCAACCATGAAAGTGAAAGGACTTGTTATATGTTTCATTCTGATGCACCCGTTGCCATAGATGCCAGCGTCTGACTGTTAACATGGTCACATGTCTGGAAGGGTTAATGTTGTCTCCTGACAACGAGCCAGAAAGAGCAAATAGAATTTAATGCATGGGTGGGTTGTCAACATCAGGCACTTGCT
This sequence comes from Hypanus sabinus, assembly GCF_030144855.1. Taxonomy (NCBI): domain Eukaryota; kingdom Metazoa; phylum Chordata; class Chondrichthyes; order Myliobatiformes; family Dasyatidae; genus Hypanus; species Hypanus sabinus. The sequence goes on along the minus strand of NC_082710.1, from coordinate 181,498,183 downwards.
AAGGAAGCATTTATGATTATTGTGACATGGATTTAAAAACGGTTTGTATTTAAAAATTCCTTTGCTTGTTTGGAGCAATATTTAACTGAACTCCTCAGTCTGGCAATGTATTCACATTCCCAGCCTGTCCCTCTAGCCATCTGCCACCCTCACAGTTCATTGAGGGTTCTGTACTCCATGAATCTTGCGTTCGTACACGGTCTGGTGTGTCATCATTGCTCAGCAGGAAGCCTATTTGTAAGATGATTAGACTTTCCACTCTGGAATGCTAATCTTAACCCTTGCCATCCATTTCTATCTGTATCCCTGCTTTCAAAGTGTGACTTCATTGTCAGTCTAATGCCCTAATCTTCCTCTCAGTGTCAGTCCTTTCCACTGGGTAATGGGTTCAAGGTCCAATGGTGAGGATGATTGACAGTGCACCCACAGGCATTTGAAGTTCAGTGATACTGGCATGGGATGAAGGAATTCTGCAGCTCTGCACTGGAACGTCAGTGACATAGATGGGTGATGAAGAACATCTGCTCGAAGGCCTTAAGAGCAGGAGGCACAAGGTCTGGTCAGTTGGTGTGCCCAGTGTTTAAACCTGGAGTTTGGGGTCTCGTCATCAGCTAGTCTGCAGGTCAATGCGACAGATGAATGTTTCGATGTACATGTGATTAATAATTAAACCTAAATCTGGACTCAAATTTGAATATTGATGTCCTGGCAATGATATCCACTCTTAATTGTTCTTCAATTTCATACTTTTCAACGCTGAATGTAGAACAGTAGAACAAAGTGTTGACCCTTTAACCCACAACGTTCTGCTAACCTGGTGGATGAATCAGTCATTGTAAATTATCCTGTGATTAGATTAGGATTAAATCAGGGCATTGTTGGCCAGCATCGTTCGAAGGGGTGGAAGGGCTTATTCCGTGCTGTAACTCAATTAATAAAATAAATACAAACCTTCCTCATGCTTAATCTATCCCTTCCCTCTTTTCTTTTATCTATGTGCTTCTCTGAGGGTCTCTTCTATGTATTTAGTTGTTTACTTGTTTACATACTGAGATAGAACTTGGAACAGGCCCTTCTGGCTGTTCAAGCAGCACCACCCAGCAACTCTCCCCCCCCCCCCCCCCCCCCGGTTTAATCCTAGGCTAATCACAGGATCACTTACAGTGACCAATTCATCTACCAAATGGTATGTGAGCACCCGGAGGAGACCCACGTGGTGATGGGGAGAACATACAAACTCCTTACAGGCAGTGGTGTGAATTGAACCTGGGTCACAACAACTGTAAAGTGTTGTGCTAACCACTACACTACCATGCTACCCGAGATATATTAAATGCCCCTACCATCTCCCAACCAGGCACTTACCACTCTGTGTAAAAGTCCTACCTCTGACGTCCTTCCTAAAGTTGACTCCATTCACAGTAAGTGATGTCCTCTGTGTTGCCATTGCCACTCTGGGAGGACGGCGCTGGCTGTCCGCTCTACCGATGGCTCTACGTTGACTTTTATCCAAAGAGAAAAGCCTGAGCTCACTCAACCTTTCCACATAACACACGCTCACCGATAGAGTCAGAGAAAAGTACAGCACAGGAACAGGCCCTACAACCCAGCTAGTCCATGCTGAAACTTTTAAACCACCTGCTCCCATCAACCTGCATCGGAACCCTAGCTCTCCATATCCCTACCATCCATGTACCTAGCCAAACTTCTCTTAAACATTGAAATCAAGTTTGCATGCCTCACTTGTGCTGGCAGCTCATTCCACACGCTCACGACCCTCTGATTGAAGAGGTTTCCCTTCATGTTCCCCTTAAACTTTTCAACTTTCATCCTTAAGCTGTGACGTCTGGTTGTAATCCCACCCAACCTCAGTGGAAAAAGCCTGCTTCCATTTACCCTGTCTATTCCCCTCATAATTTTGTATCCAATGTTACAAGGAATAAAGTCCTAAACTATTCAATCTTTCCTTATAACTTAGTTATACCTTGTCAACATCCTTGTCAATTTTCTCTGTAATCTTTTAACCTTGTTTAGATGTTTAGATGTAATACTCTAAATTAGGCCTCACCAGTGACTTGTACAACTTCAACATAACAGCCCATCTCCTGTACTCAGTACTATGATTTATGAAGGCCAATGAGTCAAAACATTGAGAGGAATAGACAGAGTGGACAGCCAGCGCCTCTTCCCCAGGGCACCACTGCTCAGTACAAGAGGAGATGGCTTTAAGGTAAGGGGAGGGAAGTTCAAGGGGGATATTAGAGGAGGGTTTTTCACTCAGAGAGTGGTTGGTGCGTGGAATGCGCTGCCTGAGTCAGTAGTGGAGGCAGATACACTAGTGAAGTTTAAGAGACTACTAGACAGGTATATGGAGGAATTTAAGGTGGAGGGTTATATGGGAGGCAGGGTTTGAGGGTCAGCACAACATTGTGGGCCGAAGGACCTGTAATGTGCTGTACTATTCTACGTCCTATGTTCTAAAACCTTTCTTTATGACGCTATCTACCTGTGACACCACTTTCAATGAATTATGGACCAGTATTCCCAGATCCCTTTGAACTTCCACACTCCTCAGTGCCCTACAGTTCACTGTGTAAAACCTACCCTGGTTAATCGTACCAAAGTGCAACACGTCACACTTATCTACATTAAATTCCATCTGCCAATATTCAGCCCATTGTTCCAGCTGGTCGAGATCCAGCGGGATGTGTTGGATTTTGTGTTGGGTCATTTTCAGATGTGTTGGATTTTGTGTTGGGTCATTTCAGAGGATCATTTGCACTCCAGAGTATTGATAGGTCTGAAGGCAATTGATTGAGGAACATTACTAAAGAGGGTGAACCCTCACAAGGTGGAAGACCCCAATGGATTACCTGGTAAGGCTCTGAAAACGTGAGCCAACCAGGTAGCGAGAGTATTCAAGGACATTTTCAACCTCTCACAGCTGCGGGTGGAAGTTCCCACTCACTTCAAAAAGGCAACAATTATACCAGTGCCTAAGAAGAACAATGTGAGCTGCCTTAATGACTGTCACCCCGTAGCACTCACATCAACAGTGATGAAATGCTTTGAGAGGTTGGTCATGACTAGACTGAACTCCTGCCTCAGCAAGGACCTGGACCCATTGCAATTTGCCTATCGCCACAATAGGCCAACGGCAGACGCAATCTCAATGGCTCTCCACACAGCTTTAGACTACCTGGACAACACCTACGTTAGGATGCTGTTCATCAACTATAGCTCAGCATTTAATACCATCATTCCCACAATTCCGATTGAGAAGTTGCAGCACTTGGGCCTCTGTACCTCCCTCTGCAATTGGATCCTCAACTTCCTAACTGGAAGACTATAATCTGTGCAGATTGGTGATAATATCACCTCCTTGCTGACCATTAACACTGGTGCTCCTTAGGGGTGTGTGCTTAGCCCACTGCTCTACTCTCTCTATACCATGACTGCGTGGCAAGGCATAGCTCAAATACCATCTATAAATTTGCTGATGGTACAACCATTGTTGGTAGAATTTCAGACAGAGAAGAAAGAATGTACAGGAGTGAGATATACCAGCTAGTGGGGTGGTGTCACAGCAACAACCTTGCACTCAACGTCAGTAAGATGAAAGAGCTGATCGTGGACTTCAAGAAGGATAAGATGAAGGAACACATATCAATCCTCATAGAGGGATCAGAAGATTTACAAGGATGCTGCCTCGAGGAGATTTACAAGCATGTTGCCTGGATTGGGGAGCATGCCTTATGAAAACAGGTTGAGTGAACTCGGCCTTTTCTCCTTGGAGCGACGGAGGAGGAGAGGTGACCTGACAGAGGTGTATAAGATGATGAGAGGCATTGATTTTGTGGATAGTCAGAGGCTTTTTCCCAGGGCTGGAATGGCTAGCAAGACAGGGCACAGGTTTAAGGTGCTTGGGAGCAGGTACAGAGGAGATGTCAGGGGTAAGTTTTTTAACACAGAGAGTGGTGAGTGTGTGGAATGGGCTGCCGATGACAGTGGTGGAGGCAGATATGATAGTGTCTTTTAAGAGACTCCTGGATGGGTACAGGGAGCTCAGAAAAACAGAGGGCTATGGGTAACCCAAGGTAATTTCTAAGGGAAAGCCATGCTTGGAACAGCTTTGTGGGTCGAAGGGCCTGTATTGTGCTGTAAAAAACATAGAAACATAGAAGACCTACAGGTTTCTATCTAGGTTTCCTATGTTCTCTGTTCTCTAGAAGTGGAGAGAGTGAGCAGTTTCAAATTCCTGGGTGTCAAGATCTCTGAGGACCTAATCTGGAACCGATATATCAATGCAGTTATAAAGAAGGCAAGACAGCATCTATTAGGAGTTTGAAGAGATTTGTACTGCGGAGAGCATTCCGACAGGCTGCATCAGTGTCTGGTATGGGAGATGGGGTCTACTGCACAGAACTGAAAGAAGCCGAGGGTCATAAATTTAGTCAGCTCCATCTTAGGTACGAGCCTACAAAGTACCCAGGACACCGTCAAGGAGCGGTGTCTCAGAAAGGCAGCATCCATTATTAAGGACCTCCAGCACCCAGGGCATGCCCTTTTCTCATTGTTCCCATCAGGGAGGAGGTACAGAAGACTGAAGACACACACTCAGTGATTCAGGAACAGCTTCAGATTCCAAAATGTACATTGAACCCATGAACACTAGCTCACTTTTTAAATATATATCATTCCTGGTTTTCTGCATGATTTTTAATCTATTCAATATACTGTAATTGATTATTTTTTTACTTATTTATTTATTTTTTCTTCTTCTGTTAGGCATTGAATTGCTGCTGCTAAGTTAGCAAATTTCTCGACACGTGCCAGTGATAATAAACCTGATTCTGATTCTGATTCTAAATCAGCTGAGGAATAGACAAATTGGCTATTCCTAACTTAATTAATTGAGATGAACATTATTTAATTAGTCTTGTTTCAGTGGAATTGGTCAACAGTTTAAGACAAAGTATGGAGTTTTATTTTATTTTAATTTTATTTAGAGATTCCATGCAGTAACAGGCCCTGCCAGCCTAACAAGCCAATGCTGCACGATTACAGCAATGTGATCAATTAACCCACTAACTTGTCTGTCTTTGGAATAAGGGAGCACCCTGAGGAAACCACACGGCCAACGATTAGCTTAAGGAGATGCTCCCATTTTATCCCACATTCTAAAGGTGTGTGGTTAGGGTTAAGGTCATTGAGTTATGAGCCCATGATGTTCTTTTGGAATTGTGAATAAACTCCTGTTGTCACCAAAGTCTGTCTTTCCTCCACACCTGGGTCCTGATATTGCCAGCACACAGTAGACTTGATGGGTCAAACCATAAACACAAAAGATCCTGTAGATACTGGTGAGGCAGCATCTATGGAAAGGAATAAACAGTCAACGTTTGCACCTGAGACTCAGTAGTGGAAAGGAAGGGGACAGAAATCAGAACAAGGATGGGAGGGGAATGAGTACAAGTTGACAGCCAATAGCTGAAGCCAGGTGAGCAGGAAGGTAGGTAGATGGGGAGGAGGGATGAAGTACAAAGCTGGGAGGTGATAGGTGGAAGAGGTAAAGGGCTGAAGACGAGGAATCCAATAAGAGAGTGCGGACCATGGGTGAAAAGGAAGATTATTTTCCCTTTTGACAAGTGATTAAGTAAGGAGCATATTTAAATTGTAGAACCAATGGGTAGTTGAGTAGAAGGGAAACCAGAATGGAAAATGGAAAAAGACGGAAGGAAGGAAGGAGAGAACTTACTAGAATTTTGAGAAGTCAATGTTCATGCCATCAGGTTGGAGGCTACCCAGATGGAATATGAGTTCTTACTTCTTCACGGTGTGAGTGGCCTCATCATGCAGTAGAGGAGGTTATGGATGGACATGTCTGAATGAGACTAATGGCCTCTGCTCATGCCATAGGGAAAATAAAGATCAGGGATGAGAATTATTTGCCAGATCATCAACAGTAATTTGCTGTTTGCTTTGGCAGGACATGCAATGAAATGCAACAACATTCTACAATGATTAATAAAAATTGGATAAATTATAAAGAATGAATAATATAGGATTATAATGAATTTTTAAACGATCATGAAACCAAACCATCTGTCATCAAGAGCATTTGGCATCTGGTTAGCCTCCAACTTGTGAACTCTACATGTGAAAATTCGAGGATGGGGGCAGAAACGTCGGATGAATTATGATTACAGGCCGTAATCTCTTTGCACATTAAAACAAGCAAGGGGTGCAAGTGGAGGAGAAATGAAGAGATAGCCTCCTTTCTTTTGTTCCAGTGGTCCTTTGCCCTATGTCTCTCTGTACGCCTGGCATCTCTGCAGGCCAGCCAAAGGGTTAACCGAGGCTCTGGCGGCGGCAGAGCGGATAAGTGTGTGATTGACGTGGCGATGGAGCAATCAAAACGGCTACTCGCAAACGAGGGCGGGCTCCTGCGCTTTGAGCGCCACTGAACGGTGAGGTTGAGGGTGCAACCATGAACAGTTTTTACTATTGACGATTTAGGCAGGCAGAGGGATTACTGCAATTTATTTTATCTGTTTATCGATCTTTCCCTCCTTTAATCTCAACAAACGTGAGGCTTCTGTTTTTTTTTTGAAAATCCCATTTTAACACAGCGACCATGTCAACTGAAAAAACAGGTAAATAGATGTTCCCTTCTGACTTTGATGTTTGTCAACCCAAAGAGATTCTGGATCGGATTGCTGCTGAGTTGAGAGGGCTGGGAGAGTTCTGTTTGGATCTTTTAAAGGAACAGTCCCGATGATGTGACAAGTTCACCCAATTGCGCGTCATTCCTAAAACAATATGTTTATCGCAACAATACTGCATTAATGACTGCAACCACTGTATTAATATCGCAGTGTGTTAACTGCGTTAAAATAGCAATATAATAATGTTAATTTTGCAAATGCAATATAGTATTAATATTGCTACACTTTATTGATCGTAGTAATATTCCAACATAGTAATGACCGTATTAAGTTCGATACAATTAAGTCAATAATTGTTGATCTTTATTGATACAATGCAGTGTAGTAAAACTGTACCATTATCTGCACTAATGTTGCGATATAATAGCCGTCGTATTATTGAAAATATATTGTAGCAACCCGCAATAATGTTAGTAAATGATGCATTAATAGGCTCATTATATGTGGTTAACCTCTTGATAAGTTTAACTCAATTAATAGAATGAGGTTATTAACCTCTTTGGAAGGAAATATTAACCATATTAATATTGCATCAAATTAAGCCTATTAATAAAAATGCTCATTTTGTTTGTTGTATAGATAGTGTAACATTAGTTTAATTATTATTAATATTTAAATATATTATTAATTGTTTTCATTCCATGCGTGTTAGCGATTGAATGATGTTATTAAATTTAGAAATTTCGCAACACACTGAACAATTGTAAGTGTTACTTTTTAATATCGCAGCACTGTAGTAGTTCAAATGACCACAGTGTACATTTTGACCAGAGCCTGCAGCCGGTGTACTGGGAACCCTTGCGAAGGGATTGATTTAGTGCTAGTGTGTAACATAAGAACAGAATTAGCTCACTTGGGCCATCATGGCTGATTTATTATCCCTCTCAACCCCATTCTCCTGCCTTCTCTCTATAACCTTTGATGGCCTCACTAATCAAAAACATTTAAGTATACCAATTAACATAGTCTCCACAGCTGTCTATGACAATGAATTCCACAGATTCACCTCCCTCTTTCTAAAGAACTTTCCTGTCTCTTTCCCTGTCTCTGTTCTATTCCGAGGCAGTGTCTTCTGGCTCTAGACCTCCCCACTAATGTGACATCCTTCCCACATCCACTCTATCCATGTCTTTCAATATTTGATAGGTTTAACTGAGATCCCCTCCCCATTCTTCTAAACTCCAGCGACTACAGGCCCAGAGCCATCAAATGCTCCTCATACATTAACCCTTTCATTCCTGGGATCATTCTTGTGGACCTCTTCTGGTATATTGAAGGTGAATGGGGGTGGTTGGGGGAGGGTGATGAAGTAAGAAGCTGGGAGGGGATAGGTGGAAAAGGTAAAGGGCTGAAGAAGAAGGAATCTGATTGGAGAGGACTATGGAAGAAAGGGACACCAGCTTAAGAATCAGAATCAGACTTAATACAGTACTGGCAAACAATTCTGTGCAAATATGTATAGCTAGGGTGTCTAAGAATCTTGCTCAGGATTGTACTTTTCAATGTGGAGAGTGAGTTTGTAAGTCTACTAGGAGCAAATGATGTTGGGAATGGTGAGAGAGGAGACTCCAGGAGGGGTGTGGGACAGGTGGCAGAGAAAGAGTCTGGCTTAGTGATCATTACAGAATGTCTCTCTGCTGCTTCCCACTCCCTCCCCCTCCGTTTCCCCTTTTCCCAACCACAATTCCCCTCTCCCTGTCCCATTCATTCTCTCAGTCCACAATTCCATATCAGAATCTGGTTTATCATCACTCACATATGTCATGAGATTTTGGTTTATTTTGCAGCAGTACAGTGCAATACATAAAATTACCACAGTGCTAGGCAAAAGGTGTGCCTAAAGATTTTGCATAGTACTTTATGTCATGAAATATGTTGAAGGGGATGATGGGGGGCAAGCAGGAGAGAAGGGGTAAGAGGGGAGTCAGAATTGGGAATGGAAAAAGTGAGAAGGAGGAGAATTTACTGGAAGTTAGAACAATCAATGTTCTTGGCCATGTACCTCTATGGCCACATGAGGCCATGGTAATTTATTTATGAGGATAAAGTTTATTCTGTTACATAAAAATAGATTTCACACAGAGCCGCTAGTCATTACTGAAACATGCTGCAAACATCCTTTATCAACCCAGAATGTCTGGGGCAATGAAATTGAAGTTATGGGAACGTCCAGCACTAGTGTTGCTCTCGATATAAGACAGCAGCAGAGATCTGCATGTTGACGTGGGGATGGTGACGCAGAGAAAAACCAGCGCAGCGTGAGTCTGTTTATGTGAGAAACTGCCCTTCTCCGAGAGAGTGAGCCAGATACCTGAGAGACCTGCAAACAGGGACAGGAGTGGCGCAGATAGTTCAGACGCAGGGCGTGGAATCAGAATCTTCAGTACAGACCCACTTTCCGGGGTTCTGCAGCTCATGTTCTCAGTATTATACTTTATCTGCACAAATTGTCTTCTTTTGCACCTTGGTTGTTCATCAGTCTTTATTTTTGAATAGTCCTTCTTTCAAAAATTCTATTATACTGTATATCTTTATTTTTCTGAAAATGCCTGAAAGAGTGGATCTCAAGATAGTGACATATAAGTATTTAGATAAAACGTGTACTTTGATTTGACTTTATTGTCACTGACATACCTTGTGAGGCTTGTTTTGCAGCGGCAGTAGAGAGTAGTAGAGAGAAAAGAGAGGGGGAGAGAGAGGTTTTGCAATCAGAGACAGACAGAGAGAGAGGTAGAGAATAGGTGAAGGAGGGGAGGAGGAGAGAGAAGGAGTGGGTGGGGGAGAGAGAAGGAGATGGGGAGAGAAAGTGAACAAGGAGAGAGAAGAAGGGAGAAAGAGAAGGAGAGAGTGTGAGAGAAGGAGATAGAGAGCAAGAAGAAGAGGGAGTGGGAAAGAGGAGAGAGTAGAAGGCAAAGAGGAGAGAGAAAGAGAGATAGAGAAGGAGAGAGAGAGAAAAAGAGAGAGCGCGAGGGAGAAGAGAGAGAAAGGGAGGGAAACAGATAGATGCATTGCAGAGAGAGAGAGAATAATGCTGCAGAGAGAGAGAGTGGGGGATGGACATACTGCAGAGGGACTTTATATATAGCAAGAATTAAAGGGAGATACTGCAAAGAAAGGCACTGTAGAGTGTCAGAGAGTCTGGGGAACCAGGGCAATGAGAGATGGATAGAAGTATACTGTGCAAGGAGGAGGGGACAGTGGGATAGGTAAATTTAGTTAAAGTTCTGTCAGAGAGGCAGATGCCAGATTTGTTTATCATGTGTACATGGAAAATTTGTCGCTATGTAGCTTAGTGGTTAGCGTGATGCTATTACAGATTGGAGCGTCTCTCCTTCCAGATAATCCTGCAACTGCTGGGCCTAAACACCTCCCACTGCAACTGGTTCCTAGACTTCCTGACTGGGAGACCTCAGTCAGTCCGGATCGGGAGCAGCATCTCCAACACCATCACACTGAGCACGGGGGCTCCCCAGGGCTGTGTGCTCAGTCCACTGCTGTTCACTCTGCTGACCCACGACTGTGCTGCAACACACAGCTCGAACCACATCATCAAGTTCGCCGATGACACGACCGTGGTGGGTCTCGTCAGCAAGCAGGGAAGATTGTCATGACCTCCCATGACAAGCTGGTTCTGGATTGGAAATCTAACACGGTGGATCCTGAGTCTTCAGCAGCCTTTCCTTTCTGGGAGAATCTGAAACCAGTCTTCTCCTCCTTCAGTTGCCCTTCTTCTGCCAGACAAATTTCAGAAAGAGCAGCTAGGTCAATGTGGCATAAGACAGGAGCAGAATTAGGCCATTTGGCCCATCGAGTCTGCTCCAACAGTTCATCATGCCTGATCAAGTTTCCCTCTCAGCCCCATTCTCCTGCCTTCTCCCCATATCCCTTCATGCCCTGACCAATTGACAATCTATCAACCTCTGCCAATGACTTGGACTCCACAGCTGCCTGTGGGAATGAATTTCACAGGTTCACCACTCTCTGGCTCAGGAAATTCCTCCTCATACTCATTCTAAAAGGACTCCCCTTTATTCTGAGGCTGTGTCCTCTGATTCCCCCACCATAGGAAACATCCCCTCCTCATCCACTCTGTCGAGGCCTTTCAACATTTGATAGGTTTCAATGAGGTCATCCCCTTATTCTTCTGAATTCCAGTGAGTACAGGCCCAGAGTTGTCAGACACTCTTCAAATGACAAGCATCTCATCAGTTCTCTGGCAATGATCGAGGGTTTCCTCTCTGCTCAAGCACTGGTTGCACTATCTATCAGAGTGCGCAGTTTCCAGGCCCTAAAGGTCATGTTTCTTTGTTCTTTGACCGTGGGTGGTGATCGGTCTGGACGCTGTAATCCAATTGGGAGCTTTGGAATCGGGTTATTCTTAAGGCACCATTTCCAGCCCCTTCCCTGAGAGGGCTGAGCAGAGCAGATCCTAAATAAGACTGCCTGGTAGTGGGTACAGCTGCTGAGGCCTCTTCCTATCTCAGTCCAAGAGTGCAGGGACTGAATCAATCACCCAGTGCCCAGGGTAACAGCTCATGTCTAGGTGCTTCTAGAACAGTCGATGTTTCCCATTCTGACATGTTGGTACTTGACCTCTGCTGTTGCCATGACGTGGTATCTGGGAAGCCTCCCTGAGCCCAGAACGTGAGCACCGCTATGAAGAAAGCATGGCAGTGCCTCTAATTTCTGAGAAGTTTATAAAGATTTTTGTAGATATGTGGCGGAGAGTATATTGACTGGTATGGAAATAGCAATGCTCTACAAAATGTAGAGAATATGGCCCAGTCCATTATGGGTAAAGCTCTCCCCACCACAGGGTACATCCACACAGATTGTAGGTGTACAAGATAAGGAGAGGCATTGATCGTGTGGATAGTCAGAGGCTTTTCCCCAGGGCTGAAATGGCTAGCACGAGAGGGCACAGTTTTAAGGTGCTTGGAAGCAGATAGAGATGAGATGTCAGGGGTAGGTTTTTTACGCAGAGAGTGGTGAGTGCGTGGAATGGGCTGCCGACGGCAGTGGTGGAGGCAGAAACAATAGGGTATTTTAAGAGACTCCCGGATGACTACATGGAGCTTAGAAAAATAGAGGACTATGGGTAAGCTTAGGTAGTTCTAAAGTAGGGACATGTTCGGCACCGCTTTGTGGGCCGAAGGGCCTGCGTTGCACTGTAGGTTTTCCATGTTTCTATGAAAGCAGCATCGATCATCAGGGACCCCAATTACAGTTCATTCAGTTCTCGCTGCTGCCATCAAGAGCTTCCGGACTCACACCACCAGGTTCAGGAGGAGTTATTGCCCCTCAACCCATTGAATTAGAGGAGATAACTTCACTTAACTTCACTTGCCTACAAGCTCACTCTCAATGTCTCTTCATCTCATGTTCTCAATATTTATTGCTTATATATTTATTATTATTTCTTCAGTGCAGTGTATTTGCACAGTATGTTGCCTTTTGTACGTTGATCTTTTGCCTGTTATTTTGGGGTGGGGCAGTCCTTACTGGATTCTATTTCGTTTCTTTCATTTACTGTGAATGTCTTCAAGAAAGTGAATCTCCTGGTTGCATACAGTGAAGTCTATGTACCTTGATAAAAAATTTACTTTGAATTTTGAACTTTAAAACAAGAACATTAATTCCTCCAGTTTCAGTAATTTCTACTCCCAGCCCTTCCCCCTTTCTCCAGTCCCCATTCTTGTTCTCCTCTCACCCCTTCTCTTCTCTTCACCTGCCCAACGACCCCTTTCCCCCTTCCCTTTGTCCCATGCTCCACTCTCATCTCTTATTAGAATCCTTCTCCTTCAGCCCATTTCTTTTTCTTCTTTCTTCCACCTTCCTTTCCAGTCTTGATGAAGGGTCTCAGTTCCAAACGCCAACTGTTTATTCCTCTGCTGACATGCTGAGATCCCACTGCATTGTGTGTGTGTGTGGCTCTGGATCTCCAGCATCTGCTGAATCTCTTTGCCCTTCAGTCGTGGTGTGAGCAGTGCCTGATGTGATTGGAGTCTTGCCAACAAGGTGATAATTGATTGAAGGATGTTCCCCTTGGAGATGGACAGAGAAACCAGCTGGCTAAGCCATTATCTATTTACCTCTTTGTTGGATTCTCAGATACATAATCAATGAACCAGGAAATTCTGAGTGTAGAGCGATCTTTTAAAACGCTAACTCTAACTGATCGTTCAACAGAAACCTATGTTGATTTTTTTCTCTCTCTATTTGAAATCAGCCTAAGATAAAATAAAGATTGGCTTTATTTGTCACACGTATATTGAAACAAACAGTGAAATGTTCAAGACGTACAACATGCTGGAAGAACTCAGCAGGTTGGGCAGCATCCGTGGAAACGAGCAGACAACGTTTCAGGCTGAGACCCTTCGTCAGGAAATGTGCTTTGTGCAACAATGGCCATCACAGTCCAAGGGTGTGCTTGGGGGTAGCCCATAAATGTCACTGCACATCTGGCGCCAACATAGAATGCCCACACTTACTAAGCCTAACCCAAGCATTTTTCGAATTTGGAGGAAACCCATGAAGTCATGGGGAGAATGACTTACAGTTATCATTACTCCTTTACTTATCATTCAACCATATGTGACCATCTCACCATGGCTCATAAAAAAATTAGGCTTGTTAGCTATCCTTGGTTAAAAGCCAAGTGACTCAGGGAAACTTGGGTACGGTGAGATAGACATCTCCAATGAACAACACATGTCTAGGGTCGGTATGAGTCGGGTTCAAACAAATAAAGTTATGGTGAATGCTGTATAAATACTGCACAGTGCAGTTACTTTTTCACCAGGAATTAGTGGAACTTACACCAGCATAAATATAAAGTGGAAGTATATTTACAGATATTAATAAACAATTTACTGAAAAAGGGCCCATTACAGTTCAACCAATCTGTAATGTGCACATTAACATCAGAGTTCATTGCTAGTAGTTGGGTGCCTTGCTTTAATTACTCACAGCGCTGAACACGCATTCTGCGTAAAAGCCACCAGCCACAGTTCAAGTCTGTTATGAATGAACTGGCTGACTCAGAAGCATTGCCACTTCCTCCATGGAACCATTCGTCTGCAGCAAGCACTTCTTCAGATGGCGTCTCTCCTCCAGGCAGGGTTCCGCGAGTGCCTTCCATTTTCTCTGCTCCGCACCCCACTTCTCCCCCAACTCCCGCAAAAAGATCTCTACCCAAAGCCCACGTTCTCCTAGAAGCTGGATGTCACCAATCTCTCGCCAGTGTTCCATGGCAACCTGCTGGACAGGATGTTATCAAAGCAAACCTGATTGACTGACACAACATTCTTAAGCTGATTAAATGACTTCTTAGACAATAGTACAGCACATTACAGGCCCTTCAGCCCACGATGCTGTGCTGACCCTCAAACTCTGCCTCCCATATAACCCCCCCCCCACCTTAAAGTCCTCCATATACCTGTCCAGTAGTCTCTTAAACTTCACTAGTGTATCTGCCTCCACCACTGACTCAGGCAGTGCATTCCATGCACCAACCACTCTCTGAGTGAAAAACCCTCCTCTAATATCCCCCTTGAACTTCCCTCCCCTTACCTTAAAGCCATGTCTTCTTGTACTGAGCAGTGGTGCCCTGGGGAAGAGGCGCTGGCTGTCCACTCTGTCTATTCCTCTTATCTTAACAGAAACCAAATTGCTGGCAGTAACACACTGCGTTTTACAGAAAAGTTGTAAAAAATAAAGTACCCAACAGCCTGATTCTGATTCTGAGCATAGCTGTAGCCATACAATAAGACATCATCTTAACCAGGCAATTACTCATACATGAATACACCCAAACAAAACAGCATTCCTCCAGGACCAAGGTGCAGAACACATTACCAACAGCATGCAACACACTGCACAGAGCACAAATAGCACATATGGTTACTATTTCAGAAAAACACAAAGAAAAAAAAAATATAGCTCAGATCACTGAAGAATTGCTGCTAAGTTATCCTGGTCCAGCTTGATCTACTACTGAACATGCACAGGATGGCCAGTCCCCAATACCGGTACAGATTCCAGTGCATCCCACTGAGGCTACTCTACACCAACTCGACATCTCCTCCTCTGGTCCGCTCTAGCAGGCGGTTCCCTGGTCTTGACCTATTCCTTGCCACAACCGAGGCAACGCAGCTTTCCCATCGTTTGTCTTGCCAATGAACCAGTGAGCAGAACTTGCAGTACTTTATGTTACCAATGTCCAACAGAGTGTTGGGAGCACAATAGAAATGTGCAAGGCAGTCACTCACACCGAGCACTATCTCGGCACAACAGCACACGATAGGTCCAGGTGGCAACACAACAACGTCCAGCTCCATCACTATCAAACAGCTTGAGGAACTGCCTTTTGAAGATGACCTTGATGGTGGGCAGGGTTAGGAACCAATCAGTTGTGCTGCTTTCTTCTGTCGTCCCTGCTGTGTCGTTCACCCTGACCCTCCGTTCGGGAATGGCTACATTCCTTGCTGACTCAACCATGGAGCAAAAAAAAAATACAAGCCCTTCCATGGGTTGCTAACTTGTGGCTGATGATGGGAGCCTGAGATGGTTTGCTCAGTGAGGAGGACGTCACTGATAGAATGGCTGCTCAGGACTGCAGTTCAAGTTTAGTTGTCATTCCACCATACGTGAGTACCCAGAGTACAGCCAAACAAAACGGTGTTACTCCAGGGACAAGGTGCAAAACACAGTACCAACAGTCAAACACAGCACAAGGCACATATCGCACATATAAGATCACAGTCAGATACAGCCACACAGAAGAAGTCCAAGTCCCAGAAACGCTGACTGTTGCAGCAGTCTGCAATCAAACACAATGGAGCTTGTCTTCTGCCAGTGAACAGTGTGAGGCAGCACCGACTCCAGTGTCGCTGCCGTGCCACACTGCGCCAGCACTCCAGTGGAGCACACTGACTCCGACACCTCTCGGCAGAACAGCTGACAACAGGCCTCGTCCTCTATGACTGACACCGTGCAGCTCCCCTGCCGTCGCCGATAAATCAGAGAATCAGACTGGCAGCATTCTACATCACCAAGAGAAACAACTAAGGCAATCACTTGCCGATAGACTGCACACCACCTTCGCATGCCAACTCCTCCGATGCCTCTCCGTCGCAGAGAGCAGCACGATCCTCACGAAGTCCAACCCCTTGAGTTTCTCTGCCCATTGTATTTACAAACAAGAGCAGGCAGCTCAGCTCCTCGACCCTACTCCCACACGGATGACCCACATCCCACCTGCTCACATTAACTGCATTCTCTCCCTGAACAAGCAGAATGAGAGTAGTGTTCATTCTCACTGACATACGTCATGAAATTTGTTGTTTTAAAACAGTGGTCAGTGCAATGCCTAAAATGACTATAAGTTACAATTACTATAAGAATATATAATACATTTATATTGAATCATCATCATTATGTGCTATGCCATATGACGTGGGCAATCATGTTCATCCTTGGCAAATGTTTTTCGCGTTGCCTTCTTCTGGGCAGTGTCTTTACAAGTCAGGTGATCCCAGCCATTATCGATACTCTTCGGATTGTCTGCCTGGTGTCAGCGGCCGCATAACCAGGGTTTGTGATATGGACCGGCTGCTCACACGACCCTCCACCACCTGCTCCCATGGCTTCACGTGACCCTGATTGGGGGGAGGAGAGGGGCTAACCAGCTGATGCCACTCTGACTTGCAGGTTAGGGGAGAGAGGGAGCACCTTACACCTCCTTTGCTAGAGATGTATCTGCACCCTGTCTCCCAATAAAAATCAATAAATAGTAAAAAAGAGAGAAAATAGTGATCCGAAACACAATATTCTGCTACTGTTGTTAATTTTGAGCAGCAAATACAAAATGCTGGAAGAACTCAGCAGATCAGGGAGCACCTACGGAGTGGAATGTTTTTTACAGCGGGGATCCCCACCCTGGGATCTCTGGACCCCTCGGTTAACGTATTGGTCCAGGGCATGAAAAGTTTGTGAATCCCAGCTTTAGTGCGATAGGGTCAAAAGCAGACAAATAGAACTCTGCCAGTAGATAACTTGCTCGGCAATGATGGACTGAGTGAGGGGGCCTGTGTAGCTCTATGACTCCGTATCTCTTTATCAAAGTTCAAAGTAAGTTGACTGTCAAACGTTCGATGTGCAAAAGAGGACAAATCATGCAAACAATAAAAAGGTAAACAAATTGGACATAGAACCTGAACTGTAGGATCCCTGTAAGCGAGTCCGCTGGCTTCTGAGTCAGTTCAGCACTGCGAGTAAAGCCAGTCCAGGAGCCTGAGGGCTGTAGGGTAACAATTGCCCCTGTACCTGTCATCATGAGACCCAAGATTCATGCACCTCCCGCCCAATGGTGGTAGAGAGAATAGAGGGAGATGGGTCAAATGCAGGCTGTTGGGCCAGGCTCAGTGAAATGTCCTCTTTATTACCTACTCTCCTAAAGAACTCTGTATCATCACCAAATTTACCAAGATTACCTTCAGTGCATTTATCAGGTAATTTATTGGAGTTGTAGAAAGTACTGATCAGAATCAGAATCAGGTTTACTATCACTGATGTAAGTCTTGAAATTTGCTGTTCTGTAGCAGCAGTACCATGTAATACATGAAAATAATGATAAATAGCACAAAAGAATATTCAAGAAAACTAAATAAGTAGTGCAGAAAGAGAGCAATTTAGTGAGGCGGAGTTCATTATTCTTTCAGAAATTTGATGGTGACTGGGAAGAAGCTGTTTCTAAAACATTGAGTGTGTGTTTCCAGGTTCCTGTACCTCCTCCCTGATGATAGTAATGAGACAAGAGCATATCCTGGATGGTGAAGGCCCTCCATGCTGGATGCTGCCTTCCTGAGGCATTTCCTCTTGAAGATGTTGAAGATACTGAAAATGGTCAGGACATGAATAATCGTTACCCTTTCTCCATACTTTGTAGGTCCTTCAGATGCACCAGTTCCGACATCTTCACCTCCCCCCTACAGCCAGGTGATCGAGCCACGACTCCATGCCCTGTCCATGACTTACTCCGTGCAGACACAGATACCCGCTCCTCCTGTTGACGTGCGGGGACACATGCAGGAGACAGCTTTCCACAGCGGAGCCCCAGGGTTTACCACCTTGTTGCCATGTGGAGCTGTGGGCCGCTCCTCCTACACTGCACAACCACCCCCTGGCTATGCCATCCAGCTGCAGCCCTACACAACCCTTATACCTGTCTATCCCATCGGGAATGTAAGTACCGTTTCATTGTGCAGTCCTGACTGGGCGTGTAATGTTCGTTTAACTATTATTTTTGATTGCCATCCTAACCTTAACCAATGCGGGGAATCAGGAAGATTAAAGAAGTAGCTTTATTTGTCACACACACATCAAAACATTTTGTGAAATGCGTCATTTGTATCAATGACCAACACAGTCCAAGGATGTGCTGGGACAGACCAGGTTCCAATGTAGCATTTCCAAAAATGATGGCAGTATAATTTTTCAAGATGGCGGCGCGACGCAGCTTGCAGCGGCCACTCCGGAGCCGATCATCTGTTATTTGTGAAGTGGGGTGCCGTGCGCAATCATAATCCATTGAAAACGGACGTGGAAGCACGGAGGAACATTGGGAAATTCCAGGAAGACCTTCTTTGTTGCTGCTGCTGCTGCTGCTGCTGTGAGGTCAGGGACTCTGCTGGGAAGAACAGGCCCCCAGTCCTCGGGGTCGTGTTGCCGATGGCCGTTGGTGGGGCCGTCTTAATACGCTCGGCAGAGGATGGTGCTCGGAGAAGCTGTGCCGGAGGGGATGGTTGGAGGCTTGGAGGTTCGACGGATTCGGAGTCTGCTGTGGTCAGGTGGCTTTCATAGTGTGCTGTGTCTGCGAGGCTGAGTCGGGCGACGCCGTGGAAGTCCATAGCGGGGGTATTCCCTTCTGCCGCTGGTGTGGGATGGCGAGTCTGTTGGGACCCTGGGGACTTGTGGAAACTTTGTGGTGATTTCTTTTGAACTTATAGTCCTTTAACATCTTTGGACTATTTTTAATGTGCCCATAGTCTGTTATTTTTAATCAAATATGCTATTGCTTGTGCTGTTGTAACTATATGTTGTAACTATGTGGTTTTGTGCAGGTCTTGTAGCTTTAGTTTTTGGTCTTGTTTGTCTGGTGGTTTTGGAGCTCCTTTCCGGGGAACACGCTAGACGGTATATGCAGCAGACTTTCTGGACTCTGGATTGGGGATTGCCAAACATTACGTGGATTTTCTGGTGTAGTCTGTTTTGTCATATGCTTTTGTGATATCGTTCTGGAGGAACGTTGTCTCATTTTTTAACTGCATTGCATCTGTGGTTTCTAAATGACATTAAACTGAATCTGAATCTGAGGATGATGGTGACTTTTGCACGCAGCTCCAATAGAAATCATCAGATATTCCCATTAGGGACATGACAGCTGTAATCCAGTCACAGCCATAGGTAAGCAACATTGTTTTAAGATATTTTTTTTAAAAAAACCTAACGACACACAAAATCAAAGGACCTCAGACAGCATACTCAGGTCCAGAGTGCATTTCCCCTTTAAGAAAACAGAAGCAGGGATGCCACGCTGGTCTTAGACTTTCACTCTCAACTACCCTGCTGGCAAATGCAAAATCAAACTGGAGACCTTGGAGGAAGATTGATGTACCAAAGGGACATCAGGGACTGCTGAGTACTCTGCTTCATGGAAGCATGGCTATCCCCTGCCATTTCAAACACAGTGTTGCAGCTCAATAGCTTCACCATTCTCTGCAAAGGCAGGACTGTTGGGTTGTTTAAAGGTAGAAGAGGCGGAGTGGTGCACAAATGTTGTGGTTCTGTCTCAGTCCTGGTTACCTGACCTGGAACATCTAGCAGTCATAGTTTGTCCATTTTATCTGCCGAGGGAGTTTTCCACCATCAGGCAGGCACTGGAGGAGCTGAGCAATGTAATCAGCAGACATGAAACAAGACTCCCTTCGCTACCATTGTGGGAGATTTCAACCAGACCAGCTGGAAGAACTCTCTAAACAACTACCATCAACATATCACCTGTGGCACCAGCACACTTGACCACGGTTATGCAGCGCTTGCTGTGCCATCCCACGCCCTCATTTTGAAAAGTTCAATCACCTGTCTGTACTTCTACTCCCAGTCTATAGGTAAAAACTAAAGACAGCAGCACCGGTGGTGAGGACCAAGAGAGGTCAAGGAAGGCAGAGGAATGCTGACAGAACTGCTTTGAGTCGCAGGACTGGACAATGTTGACTGGAGTGAGGGCTTCGAGCTTCAGCTCTTGATAGGTCACCCAAGCCAAGCAGGTCAAAAAGTAGAGTGGTCGATCGTTCCTTGGGTTCAGGGGTTCAGTTCAGCGCCAACAACTCTGACTGGGCAAACAAAACTGTTATGGAAATAGCAATGAAAAACCCTTCTACATCTGAGTGGCCAAGGACAGAGAGATGTAGGACTGCCATTGCTGCCGTAAACACCAGCACAGTGTTGGGCAGCAATGACAGTCCTCCATCTCTCTGTCCTCGGCAACTCAGATGTAGAAGGGTTTTTCAAAGGGCAGCAGAATCCCTTCCCTGCAACCAGCAGCAAGTCTTATTTAACTCAAAACTAAACACGCGACAAGTTACAGTGACAAATAAACCTATCCAGTAAGTGTTTGGACTGCAGAAGGAAATGGAAGGACCTGGAGAAAGCCCCTGCATTCCAAAGGGAGGACGGACAGACACTCCTTACAGAATGGCTGTGGAATTGAGCTCCGAGCTTTGGGATACCCCAAACTGCAGTAGCAGCAAGCCAACTGTCGTGATTCCATCATTTAACCACATCACGTACCCATCACCATCACCAGTACCTCCTCCAACTGTGATAAGCTGTCAGGTTATCTGACCACTATAAATGAACATTCAGTGTGGTTTTGTGTGTGAAAAGAGAGTTGATGGGAAAAAGTTTCAGGAAAACATGGAGAGGGTTATGGGGTCTGACAGGATTACTCTGTTGCGGGCTAGCATGCACCCAGTCAGGCAAATAATATCCTCCTCTGCAGTGGCTTCTCCATGGTGTACATCTCCATCACTCGAGGTGTCGAGGGACCATGGGGTAGTGATGCAAAAACAAGTTTGAATCCCATTTTAGCAGCTGGGATTTTAATGAATGTAATTGAATGAATTCTGAAATCACAGAGCTATTATCAGTAATTGGATTGCAGTGAAAAACACATCTGGTTCATTAATTCTCATTCAGGGAAGGGATTCTGCTGCCCTTTGAAGAGCAGGGGTGTATTGAGACCCGTGACAATGTGGAATATTCTTAACGGGTGGCACAGTACCCTAGCTTTTAGCAGAATCTCTTTATAGCCTCAGCGATCATGGATTGGGGTACAATTCTCTAAGGCATTTGTACGTTCCTCCAATGACTGTGTGGGTTTCCTCTTGGTGCACTGGTTTCTCCCTTCATTCCAAGGATGTGTGGTCAGGGGTAGTGCGTTGTGGCCTTGCTATGTCACCACTAGGAGCGTGGCGACATTTGCAGGCTGACCCAAGAACATCCTTGGACTGAGTTGACTGTTGATGCAAAATACGTATTACACTGCATTTCAAATCTTCTCCTATGTTTTATGGTCTAAAGATTAGTGATTTTTTTTAAAAAGCTTAGCATTATTTGGCACATGTACATCAAAACATACAGTAACCTTCCTCATAAGTTGGTGCCAATAACTAAACGAAGTGATCCCCCAATTATTTTCCAAAAATTATTGTAGGTAAGTATAGACAAAATCTACTGGGATGTTGCCAGGACTGGAGGACCTGAGTTATAAGGAAAGATTGAATATGTTAGGGCTTTATTCCTTGGAATGTAGAAGATTGAGAAGAGATTTGAGAGAGGTATACAGAATTATGCGGGGTATAGGTAGGCAGGCTTTTTCCACATTTAAGAGAAGTTTGGGTGGAAGGCAGGGGTATGGAGGGTACAATTTGATGCAACTAGGCTGTCTAAATGGTTTGGCACAGACTAGAAGGGCCAAACGGCCTGTTCCTGTGCTGTCTATTTCAGGAATAACCTCAATGCTGTAACGTGGGAAGTTCAGCAGACAATTTGTGCATAGTTATCGACCACAGTCTCCAAAAGGACCACAACCTCATCGTGGTTGGGAGGCTTGCGTGCCTCAATGACCCAAGGAGCTATGCTGGCCGGGGTCAGGGCTTAATGCATTGACCCTTAATTGGGTCACCCATGCCAAACAGGTCAAAGAGTAGGTGCATCAGTCTAAGTGTGGAACATTGGTTCTCCAGATTCGCAGGTTCAGCTCAGAGCTAACAATCCCAACTGATCAAACAAAACTGTTACAGAAACAGCAATAAGGAATCATTCTACATTTGAGAATCTCACCAAGAGCGAGATAAATCTGGTTTTTGGAATGTACAACACTGGCAAGCTGGTACATTTAACCACAGAAATGCATTGTTACAGCCTATATATCATATACTGGCTGTCAGTGAAAGCAGATAAACAGTTCGGTACTCAGGAAGGAAAGGTGTTCAACGTCATGATGGCGTAGCTGTCATTTTGAAGAAAGACATGGAGAAGTGCTTGTAGGAGTGCAAACCTATTAACAATAGCCTGTAACATATGGGGAATCAACAATTACAATGTCCATACCAAGGTGAAGCTGTTCCACAGCTGTGTTCTGTCCACACCTTTGTATGGGTCAGAATGTTGGCATGTGACAGAGACCAACCTTGTCAATCTGTTGACATTTCACACCATGAGTCTCCAGGAGATCCTCCACACCTTCTGGCCAAGAATGAGCTCCAGCACTGCCCTACTTCAGTGCCTTAAGAGGACGTGGCCACAGTTACCATGAAGAAGCATTAGAGATGGAGAGATCCTCCACACCTTCTGTCCAAGAGGACATGGCCACAGTTACCAATGAAGAAGCATTAGAGATGGAGAGATCCTCCACACCTTCTGTCCAAGAGGACATGGCCACAGTTACCATGAAGATGCATTAGAGATGGAGAGATCCTCCACACCTTCTGTCCAAGAGGACGTGGCCACAGTTACCAATGAAGAAGCATTAGAGATGGAGAGATCCTCCACACCTTCTGTCCAAGAGGACATGGCCACAGTTACCAATGAAGAAGCATTAGAGATGGAGAGATCCTCCACACCTTCTGTCCAAGAGGACATGGCCACAGTTACCATGAAGAAGCATTAGAGATGGAGAGATCCTCCACACCTTCTGTCCAAGAGGACGTGGCCACAGTTACCAATGAAGAAGCATTAGAGATGGAGAGATCCTCCACACCTTCTGTCCAAGAGGACATGGCCACAGTTACCATGAAGAAGCATTAGAGATGGAGAGATCTTCCACACCTTCTGTCCAAGAGGACGTGGCCACAGTTACCAATGAAGAAGCATTAGAGATGGAGAGATCCTCCACACCTTCTGTCCAAGAGGACATGGCCACGGTTATCATAAAGAAGCATTAGAGATGGACTGGGCACATGAGAAGAGAGGCTAACTCCATCATCAAAGCGGCACTTGTCTTTTCCCCTGCAGAGCAGAAGAAACACAGGAGACCAAAGGCACCTTGGGGCCACACTGATGAGGTGGAATTGAGGGCCCCGAATCAACAATAGAGAAGATGGCCAAGGACAGTCGGAGATGGAGCACCTCCATTGCTGCCCTGAATGTCAATGTTGTAATGAGCAGGAAGTGAGTAGCTTCCCAAAGTGACTGGTTGTCATGGAAACCAGTGGTGTGTGGGATGCTGCTGATTTCCTTCATCATCAATCCAATTTGGTGCGGAGGCTGAGAGGGTTGAGAGCTTCAGGTTCCTAGATGTAAACATCACCAAGAACTTGAGTAGCACACACATAGAGAGTCAGGCAGCATCTATGGAGTCAAGACCCTTCATCAGGATTGAAAAGGAATTGAGCAGAAGCCAGAAAAAAAAGTTGGGTGGAAGGGAAGGAGCTCAGCATTGACCTAGAGGAGTAAGTGTTGATTCCGGGACAGTGACGAGACTCCTCTGCTTCTTATAGAAATGGTAGCCATGACATCAGATTCAAAGTCAGGTTTATTATCAATGTGTGTTGTGAAATTTGTTGCTTTGTGGCAGCAGTATAATTATATTACAATGGGAAGGTAAAAATAGATAGTGCGAAAAGAGAGCAAAAAGTGAGGTAGTGTTCATGGACCATTCAGAAATCTGATGGTAAAGGGGATGAATCAGTTCCTAGAGCATTGAGTGTGTGTCTTCAGACTCCTGTACCTCCTCCCTAGTGGTAATAATGAGAAGAGGACATGTCCTGGAAGGTGAGGGTCCTTAATGGTGATGCCGCTTTCTTGAGATGTTACCTATTGAAATTGTGGAAGCCAGTGTCCATAACCTTCCTGGCTGTGTTTACAACCCTCGACAGCTTTATCTGGTCCTGTGCATTGGCCCCTCCATAGCAGACATAGCAGAATGTTGTCCGTACTACATTTGACGAAATTTGGTAGAGCCATTGGTAACAAATCTCCTCAGGTTTCTAATGAAATATAGTCATTGTCATGCCCTCTTCGTAATTGCATTAATGTGTTCAGCCGAGGACAGACCTTCAGAGATGTTGACACCCAAGAACCTGAAGCTGCTCACCCTTTACACTGTGGATATGAACAGGAAGTTATCCAGAGTGGACAGGAGACAGGAAGTAACAGGAAATTCAACATCTCAGTGGAAGGAAGGCACCTCCAACAGTGTGCTGCTTTCTTCGGGTGATCCCAACCGGGATAATTGCACCCTAGCATCTGCTATATGTCACCAATGTCACTCACAAATTTATTCAGGTGTAGGGTAGTGAGTATTCTACCTGGTTGCTTCCTCATCTGGTATGGAGGTGTCACTCTTCAGGTGTAGGGTGGGGAGTACTCTACCTGGTTGCTTCCTCATCTGGTATGGAGGTGTCACTCTTCAGGATTGGAAGAAGCTGCAGAAAGGTGCAAACTGCAGAAAGGTAGTAGCCTCCCCAGCATCAAGGCCGACCTCAAAAGGTGATGCCTCAAAGAGGCGGCATCTATCACTAATGGCCCACACCAACTCGGACATGCCCTCTTCTCATTACTACCAACAAGCATGAGGTACAGGAGCCTGAAGGCACACCCTCAGTGTTTCAGGGACAGTTTCTCCCTCTCCACCATCAGATTTCTTAAATGGACATTGAACCCCTGAATTTTTCCTCAGTATTTTTTCCTCTCTTTTTGCACTATTTATTTATTTTTTTTAATACAGATTTAATTGTAAGTCATAGCTTTTATTATTCTACCACAAAACAACAAATTTCACTGCATATGCGGGTGCTATTAAAGCTGATTCTGTAGGGCCGCTGGCTCAAGAGGTGACGGGAAGCAGAGTTTAACATGGCATTTTGCTACTTGGTTACAGCCTCGTCAGCCGTACCTGCCTGGATATCTGGGCATTGCTCCAAATGGCACACAGTCCCGGATCAGAATCCTGAACCCCCAGAGATCACCGCATGACTACCTCCCCATTGCCGTGCTGACCACCATCTGCTGCTTTTGGCCAACGGGGATCTTCGCCATTATCAAAGCACTGGAGGTAAATGAAGCCACCCTCACTCATCTCACTTCCCATGGATTAAACATCAGTGCAGCATTTGGTCATAGTGCCATAGAGCATGACAGCACAGAAACAAGCCCTTTGGCCCATCTAATCCATGCTGATTTGTTGTTCTGTCTAGTCCCATCGACTTGCCAGTTGGACTTGATCCACCTTGACAGATATAGAATCAGAATCAGGTTCATAGTCATTGGCATTAGAAAATAGAACATAGAACAGTACAGCAACACACAGGCCCTTCAGCCCACTATGCTGTGATGACCTTTTAACCCACCGCAAGTTCAATCTAACTCTTCTTTGTCGCATAGTCCTCGATTTTTACTTCAACAATGTGTTTATTTAAAAGCCTCTTAAATGTCAGTAATACATCTGCCTCCACCAGCACCTCTGGCAGGATGTTCCACACACCCACGACTCTCTGTTCAAATAAAAGCTGCCTGTAGTTTTTCAAACATAAAGTAAATTTATTATCAGATTCCATATATGTTCCTATGAACTACCTTGAAATTCATTGTCATACAGGCTTTTGCAGGAAAATAAAAACGACTATAGAATTTATGAAAAACGATACAAATAATAAAAACTGACAACCAACCAATGTGCAAAAGAAGACAAATAGTGCATCTAACAAAATAAATACCAAAACACCTATACCTTCTTCCAGTCAGCTTAAAATTGTGCTCCCTCTTATTATCCATTTCTGACCTGTGAAAAAGTGGCTGGCTATCCACTCTGCCTATGCCTCTCTTCATCTTGTACACCTCTACCAAGTCCCCCCTCGTCCTCCTTCACTCCAAAGAGAAAAGCTCCAGCACTCTCAATCTATCCTCTTAAGACGTGCTCTCTAATCCAGGAAGCATCCTGGTAAATCTCCTCCGCACCCTCTCTAAAACTTCCACATTCTTCCCACAATGAGATGACCGGAACTGAACAGAATACTCCAAGTGTGTCCTAACCAGGGTTAGTTGATGGTCATAAAGTTTGATTGTGGCAACAGTAGAGTGCATAACAAGTTACTGTCAATCTCAGCAGGTAAGTAAATAGATTGATGGGTAGATTGACAGGTAGGCAAGTAGTCGGTAGAGAGAATAGAGAGAGTCATAGAGTCCATAAGACCATAAGACATAGGAGCAGAATTAGGCCATTCAGACCATTGATTTTGCTCTGCTGTTCCATCATGGCTGATCCCGGATCCCACTCAACCCCGTACTCATGTTTTCTTACCATATCCTTTGATGCCTTGACCGATCAGGAAACATCAACTTCCACCTTATATATACCCACGGACTTGGCCTTCACCGCAGTCTGTGGCAGAGCATTGAACACATTCACTACTCTAAAAAAATTCCTCCTCACCTCTGTTCCAAAAGGTCGCCCCTCAACTTTCAGTCTGTGCCCTCTCTTTCTGGATAGATCCTGCCTCTCCACATTCACCCTGCCTTGTCTTTTTAACATTCGGTAGGTTTCAATGATATCCCCATGCGTTCTTCTAAATTCCAGTGATTACAAGCCCAAAGCTGCCAAATGCTCCAAACATGTTAACCCCTTCATCCCCAGAATCATCCCTGTGAACATCCTTTGGACTCTCTCCAATGATAACGCATCTTTTCTGA
Organism: Hypanus sabinus; assembly: GCF_030144855.1. Taxonomy (NCBI): domain Eukaryota; kingdom Metazoa; phylum Chordata; class Chondrichthyes; order Myliobatiformes; family Dasyatidae; genus Hypanus; species Hypanus sabinus. The sequence goes on along the minus strand of NC_082710.1, from coordinate 181,471,202 downwards.
GGCCCAAAACTGTTGGCAATATTCCAAGTGTAGCCTGACTAGGGTCTAATAGAGGAACAGTATTATTTCCCTGCTTTTGTATTCTATTCCCCTTGAAATAAATGCCAACATTGCATTTGTCTTCTTTACCACAGACTTAACCTTCTGAGAGCCTTGCAAAAGAACTCCTAAGTCCCTTTGCACCTTGGACGTTTGAACCTTCCTCCCATTTAGATAATAGTCCACACTATTGTTTCTTTTACCAAAATACGTTATTGTACATTTTCCAACATTTTATTCCATCTGCCACTTTTTTGTCCATTCTTCCAATTTAGAAATATAGAAACATCGGAAACCTACAGCACAATACAGGCCCTTCGGCCCACAAAGCTGTGCCGAACACTCTCACCACTCTCTGTGTAAAAAAACTTACCCCTGACATCTCCTTGGTACCTACTTCCAAGCACCTTAAAACTGTGCCCTCTCGTGCTAGCCATTTCAGCCCTGGGGAAAAGCCTCTGACTATCCACATGATCAATGCCTCTCATCATCTTATACACATTTGTCCAACTCCTGCTGTAATCACATTGCTTCCTCAGCACTAGTTGACCCTCCACCTATCTTTGTATCATTCGGAAACTTTGCCACAAAGCCATCAATTCCTTTATCCAAATCATTGACAAACAATGTGAAGTAGAGTCCCAATACTGACCCCTAAGGAACAGCACTAGTCACGGCAGCCTACTAGAAAAGGCCCCTTTATCCCCACTCGCTGCCTCCTGCCTGTCAGCCATTCCTCTATCCAACCCAGTATCTTTCCTGTAACGCCATAGGATTTTATCTTGTCAAGCAACCTCATGTGTGGCACCTTATCAAATACCTTCTGAAAATCCAAATAAATGACAACCCTGCTTGCTACTTCCTCAAAGAACTCTAATTTGTCAGGCAAGTTTTCCCTTGACAGAAACCATGCTGACTTTGACTTATCTTAACATTTGTCTCCAAGTACCCCGAACCTTCATCCTTAATAGTACACTCCAACACTTTGCCAACCACTGAGGTTATGCTAACTGGCCTTTAATTTCCTTTCTTTTGCTATCCTCCCTTCTTAGAGTGGAGTGGCATTTACAATCTCCCAGACCTTCGGGACCATGCAAGAATCAATGATTCTTGCAAGATCATGACCAATGCATCCATTATCTCTTCAGCAACCTCTCTCAGGACTCTGGGATGTCGTCCATCTGGTCCAGATGACTTATCCATCTTAAGACCTTTGAGTTTGCCTAGAACTTTTTCCATTGTAATACTCCTGCTCCCTGACACTCACAAACCCCTGGCACACTGCTGGTGTCTTCCACAGTGAAGACAGATGCAAAATCCCATTAAGTTCATCTGCCATTTCTTCATCCCCCATTACTATCTCACCAGCATCATTTTCCCATGGTCCAATATGCTCTCACCTCCCTATTACTCTTTATCTAACTGTAAAAGCTTTTAGTATCCTGCTTTGTATTATTGGCTAGTTTGCCCTTTATTTCATTTTTTCTCTTCTTATAGCTTTTTTAATTGCTTTTTGTTGGATTTTAAAAGCTTCCCAATCATCCAACTTCCCACTCACTTTTGCTACACTGTGTACCCTTTCCATGGCTTTTATGCAGTCCTAACATTCCTTGTCGGCCACAATTGCCTACCACTGCCATATCAAACTTTTTCTTCTGTGGGACATATCTATCCTTTGCCTTGTGAACAACTCCCAGGAACTTCAGCCATCTCTGCTGTGCCGTCACCCCCTCCAGTATCCTCCTCCAACCACCTGGGCAAACTCCTCTCTCGTGCCTCTGTAATTCTCTTTATTCCATTGCAATACTGATAGATGTGACTTGTGCTTCTCCTTTTCAAACTGCAGTATAAATTCAATTATCTTATGATCACTGCCTCATAACGTTTCCTTTACATTAAGCTCCCTATTAAGATTTGGGTTATTACACAACCCCCAGTCTAAGATAACCTTTCCCTGAGTAGGCTCAGGCACAAACTGCTCTAAAAAGCCATCTCATAGGCATTCAACAAAATCCCTCTGTTGCGATCCATAGAGCCAAAGAGTCATAGAAAACTACAGGACGAAAACAGCCCATCTAGTCCACGCTGAAGCAATTAAACTGCCTAGTCCCATCGATTTGCACATGGACCATAGCTCTCCAAACCCCTGCCATTCATGTACCTGTCCAACCTTCTCCGAAATGTTAAAATTGAAATTGCATCCACCACTTGTGCTGTCTGCTCATTCCACAGATCGATAAATAACGGTCAACCCTCACACAGTCTTATTCACAACTATAGCTTGTTTTTCTTCATCACAGACTGCCTTTTCACTAATGTTTCTCTTCGTGTTGCTTCGTGTTTGTGTCTAATCTGGCAAATGAAGCAGGATTGGTGACAGGGTCAATCACTTCACATTAGCTGGCCGCTCATACACAAACATGAATAGAAACTCCCAGCTGAGTGCATTTCCCGTGACCTACTTTGTCACAGGTCAGTGGTGGATGTAATTACAGCTCAGTAATATCACTGTTTCCACTGAGGGGACTCACCGAAGGCCAAAGTATCTTCCTGATGCTGACAGCTCTGACAACAATAACATGCAGCTCTTCCCAGTGAACCTGACCTGAGAATTGCCAAAATTGTCATAAAAATATTTTAAAATTTGTTCTTTCTTCTTTCCTGATCCAGCAGTGAAGTATCTGATAAAGCAAAGGAGATATTGCACCTTTTACAAACATTTTAAGAAATCATTTTCTTGAATTGAATTGACTTTATTTCTTATATCCTTCACTTACATGAGGAGTAAAAATCTTTATGTTACTGTATGTCTCCATCTGAATGTGCCATGTGCAAATTATAGTAATTTGTAATAAATAGTACATACAGTAAGATGAACAGCGGAACAGTCAGTATAGCTTAGAAATACAATTGTGTCAGTGTGAATTAATGAATAATATACAGAAAGAAAGAAAAATGGTTAATATTTATCAATTAATCCCTAAGCCACTCCACAAAGTATATACTGCCGGAGGGAACTGCAATTGTCCAACAGGTTTTTTTTCCCCCTCACCCCCCCCTCCTCTCTCCTTTCCTCTCTCACTCCCCTTCTCTCTTCCTTCCTCCTTCCCTCCTTCCCTCCTTCCCTCTCCCCCCAATCTCTTCCTCTCATTCCCCCCTCCTGATTTTCTTCTCTATCTCCACCTCTTAGCACTTATTGTAACCCAGCCAAAGAGAAGAATCCCCCTCACACAAAGAAATTGCAGCTTTTAGTACCTTCAAGTCCATTTACCTTAATACTTTTCCAGACAAACACATTTTTCACCACGATCTACTCTCAAGGCTGTAGCCTGATGCTCACACTAAGTTCTCAGAACATTGCTGAGAACATTCCCACATTACGGACTAACACCATTTTGTCTTGCAAACTTCCATCTTGTGCTAAACAATGGAACATTTACCAAGAAGGAATTAAATTTACAGCTCAAAAGATTGTACGATGTTGGAAATCGTGATGAAGGGTCTTGGCCTGAAGCCTTGACTGTATATTCCCCTCTCTAGACACTACGTAACCTGCTCAGTTCCTGCAGCATTATGTAGCAATCAAATTTAACTCTTTCCTTACACCACTGCAGTTGGGATCAGTCCCCTCATGTAGGTAGATTGTACTGTGGTAGCACTAACCTAGTCATACAGTCGTCGAGTGCTACAGCAACGATAAAGGCCCTATGTTCATCCAGTGCTGAACTCTTAGTCTGCCTAGTCCAATCAACGCACACCGGCACCATAGCCATCCATACCCCCCATCCATATACTTAACTAAACCTCTCTTCAACGTGACAACTGAACCGACATCCACCACTTCCACTGGCAGCTCGTTCTTCACTCTGAGCAAATCAGATCCTCTTCAGGTTTCTCCTGAATATTTCACCTTTCACCCTTAACCTTCTAGTTTTTGGCATAGCCAACCTTGGTGGAAAAATCCTGCTTGCATTTACGCCACCTATAGAGCAGGGTGGAGGAGGAACCTCCTCAGTCAGGGAGTGGTGAATCTGTGGAATTCTTTGCCACAGGAGGCTGTGGAGGCCAAGTCATTGGATATATTTAAAAAGGGGGTTGATACATTCTTGATTAGTAAAGGTGTCAAATGTTATTAAGTGGGAAAATGGGATTAAGAAGAAAAATAAAACAGTCATGAATGGTCAGAACAGATAGAATGGTGGAACAGATTTGATGGGCTGAATGGTCTAATACTGGTCCTTTTACTTCTGGACTTGCGGACCCACATGGGACTATGAAACAGTCTGTTATAGCAAAATCAGTATTCCAGTGTTCTTGGGGATGGCAGCGACACACTTTCTCTGGGGAAATGATATTAAATGAATACCGAGTTTATCAATGAGACATCTGTAAAAAGCATCAGGGAGTTGGACACAATTTCTAATTAATTCCACTAAGGAAAAAGTCATAGTCTGTAAACAGACTCCGCCACTTTATTTGTGATTAATTGTATTTTGCTGATTGCAAACATAAGACATGTTTGGAATAAACAGTCGAAGTTATGAATTGAGATCCTTCTTCAGGACCAGTGGTTCTTGACCTGCAATGTTGAATGTTTATTCATTTCCATAGCTGCTGCTTGATCTACTGGGTCCCTCCAGTATTGCTCTGGATTTCCAGCACCTGCAGAATCTTGGTGCTTCTTCCCTTCCTCCATCAGATTTCTGATGGTCCGTGAACCCACCAACATAAAGATCCTCTTCTTCCTCCCTGATGGAAGTAGTGAGTGACCTTCCTCATAGATGGACATCAGTGATTAGGGGATGGAGGTTTAGGGTGAGGGGGAAGAGGTTTAATGGGGATCTGAAGAAGAATGTTTTCCCAAGGCGGGGAACTTCACTCACCTCATTCCTGAACTACAGCCTCCTTTCCAAGGACTCCATGACTCATGTTCTCAGTATTATTTATTTACTTTTTTCCTTTTTACAATCTGCCTTCTTTTGCACATTGGTTGTTTGTCAGTCTTTGCTTATGTACAGTTTTTCTTCAATTCTATTGTATTTCCTTATTTGCCAATAAATGCCTAGAAGGAAATGAATCTCAAGGTAGTTTTGGGGCTCTATCTGTACGGAGTTTGTGAGTGCGTGTGTTTTCTCTGGATGTCTGGTAATCTAACACCCCAGGCACCCGAGGCATTCTCTCTTCTTCACTCTCTCATCGGACAGAAGGTACAAAAGCCTGGAAGTGTGTGCCAGCAGGCTCAAGGACAGCTTCTATCTTACTGCTTTAAGACTGAAATAGTAGGATAGATGCTTGACCTCAGAATCTACTTCACTTTCTCTGTAACTGTAACATCCTGTGATTGTTTTTTCTTGTGCTGCCTCAGTGCACTGATGTGATGAAATGGGATGTAGGGATGTAGGGATAGGGATGGGGATGCAAAGCAAAATAATCCATTGTGCCTTGGTATATGTGATAATAAAGAAACCCCATTTTCCACTTCACTCAATAAAACTAACATACCTTTTTGCCTCTGCAGACTCGGGCAGCGGTGTCACGGGGAGACTACCTCTCAGCACAGATCTCCTCCCGCCAGGCCCGTAACTACTCATTCATCAGCCTGGCTGTGGGCATCTCTGCCATGGTCCTCTGTGCCATCTTGGCAATCGTCGTGGCGATTGAGGGCAAGCACCGCGACACTGAATGGGACCCCTAACCCCACAGGGAGCGGGTCTGACAGATGTGGCTCAATCAAACCCCAGGAATTACAGAGCTCTCTGTCGGACAGGGGAACAAGGAGATTTAAACTGAGACGTTCAAGAATAATTATCCTCTTTCATTTTATTTGAATGCATTTATTGTTACAAACACTGGAGATCAGTGTTATTCAGATGCAGACATGAATTGCCATGGCTACATGAGAAAGATTCTCCAGGTATGTCCTGTCAAAGATGGCGATCTGAAGGCCTTAGCGAAGAAGGAAGTGGAGACTGATCTCAGAACCATTGGAGACCTGATTCTCTCCTCACGCCAGACAAACTCTCCCACATGGAGATTCAGATTGATTCACATATTTATCACATATATATCAAGGCATATAGTAAGATTTGTTAACAGCCCACACAACCTAACAACCCGCCCCAGGCCTCTGCTCCATCCTCGGTCCAGCAAAGTGAACGTGTGATGACGGACATCCGCGGATGTCGGACTGTTGCAGGTCAGAGGCTTCTGCCAGCAGGAAGCACGAGTTGGTACGATCAGAGTTCAAGGCCTGGACTTCAGGGTCCCATTATTAGTTAGTCCAGAAGTTGAAGAGAAAAGTCTGAGGGTCAATGGAATTCCAGAATTCCTGATGGCTGAATCCTGGAGTTGGAGGACTGTCCGCGTGTGTGTGTGTGTGTGTGTGTGTGTGTGAGAGAGAGAGAGAGAGTGTGTGTGAATGTGATTTTGTGTGTGTGTGTGTGTGTGTGTGTGTGTGTGTGTGAGGGAGAGAGAGAGTGTGAGAATGTGATTTTGTGTGTGTGTCTGTGCGTGTTTGAGTTTGTGTGTGTGTGTGAGGGAGAGAGAGAGTGTGTATGTATGTGATTTTGTGTGTGTGTCTGTGCGTGTTTGAGTTTGTGTGTGTGTGTGAGGGAGAGAGAGACTGGGTATGAATGTGATTTTGTGTGTGTGTCTGTGCGTGTTTGAGTTTGTGTGTGTGTGTGAGGGAGAGAGAGACTGGGTATGAGTGTGATTTTGTGTGTGTGTCTGTGCGTGTCTGAGTTTGTGTGTGTGTGAGGGAGAGAGAGAGTGTGTGTGAATGTGATTTTGTGTGTGTGTCTGTGCGTGTTTGAGTTTGTGTGTGTGTGTGAGGGAGAGAGAGACTGGGTATGAGTGTGATTTTGTGTGTGTGTCTGTGCGTGTCTGAGTTTGTGTGTGTGTGAGGGAGAGAGAGAGTGTGTATGAATGTGATTTTGTGTGTGTGTCTGTGCGTGTTTGAGTTTGTGTGTGTGTGAGGGAGAGAGAGAGTGTGTGTGAATGTGATTTTGTGTGTGTGTCTGTGCGTGTTTGAGTTTGTGTGGGTGTGTGGGAGTGAGGAAAGGGGCTTGTCTTTGTTGCTTTTGTCTTGTTACTTGTTGTGCTCTGTGTTATCCAGATGTCTCCAGATGTCAAATCCTTAAAGAGTGAAAAATAAATAGCTGGTTTCTAAAATGCAAATAGTTGATTCAGTACTAAACTGTCTATCAAACATAAATTTACAGCAGTAAGAGCCAGGAGTGAAGGAAGGGAGGTAGGTGGGGAAGGGCAGATGAAGTAAGAAACTGGACAGTGATAGGTGGTAAAAAGCTGAAGAAGAAGGAATCTGACAGGAGAGGAGAGTGGACCATGGGAGAGAGGGGGAGGAGGGGGTTTTGATAGGCAGGTGAGAAGGGGTGAGAGAGGGAACTAGAATGGGAATGGAAAAAGGGAGGAGGGAGGGAGGGAGGGAAATTACCTGAAGTTAGAAAAATCAATGTTCATGTAATGTATAAGTGTACTCACCATAGATGTCACTCCCCATCGGTATCGGTTTATTATCGTCACAAGTACCGAAATGCCTCGCAGACTGTTCATCCAGAGTAGTTCATTACACAGTGCATTGAGGTATAACAAGATAAAGTAAGAGTCGAGAATAAAGTGGAACAGCTGCAGAGAGGAAGTCGTGGTCCTCCGCCGGTCAAGGTTGCACGTCCCAGCTACATGTGTGCTTGACAAGACCAAAGTGAGAGTGGCAGTCTCTGTTGCAAGAGACTCATCTATAAGCTGGAATGCAGTGTCCCTTTCTCTGGGCCAGACTGTCCTCTGGCGCTTTCAGGATGTTTCCCTCACCTGACTCAAAGTGTTGTTTCAGGGTGCCTCTGCGTATTGAGTCCTCCCAGATATGCAGAGCCTTCATGTCCTGCTTGCAGACATCCTTGGGACAGCTGTGGGCGGCCAGCAGTTCTCTTGACTGAAGCCGGCTCTGTGTAGAGGATGTCACTTGGGGTGCGGCCATCCTGCATGCAGGAGACATAAGAAGGGTCTAAATGCTAGGGAGACTGGTACGAAAGTGAAGCTCGGTATTGGGTACTCTGTCCCTCCAGGAGATGCCCAAGATGCAATGCAGGCGTCTTAAATGGAGGGGCCTGTTGTGCAGGTTTCACTGCTGTACAGCGGTGTGCTGGGGACACAAGTGCTGTATGCTGTCACCTTTGTGTTGACTGAGAGCCGCCAGCCTCGTGTGGTGAAGCAGGCAAGTGTTGTTCAGCCTTCCCCATACACTTGTTGGTTTCTGCCTCCAAGGAGAGGTTGCCACTGGTGACGGCCCCCATGTACATGAAATGATGAACAACATCCAGTTTGTAATTATTAATGTTAATGACGGGTGGAGCCTCCACAGCTTGTCACAAGATGTTTGTCTTTTTCAGGCTGATAGTCAGACCAAATTCCTGCAGGCCTGGGAGAAACAATCTAACTTGCTCCGGAGGTGCATCAGCGTGTGGATTGTGACTGCAAACAGTATGTCTTTGATCATAGCCTCGCTCACTTTCGAGTTGTCCTTTCAGTGGGTGAGGTTAAAAAACCTCTCATTTGATCTGTTGTGGTTAGATCCCCTCTGTTGCAATGCCAATCCATGCCACAGGAGAAGGGCAAAGAGTATTTTTTTTTATTAAACTAAATATACTTTATTCCAAAATAAAATTATATACAATAACCATTCAAAGACTTTCAGTTCTTTACAGTTGGTACCATTACTGTCTTTACATTTTCACAGTTCTAATGTTTTGCCACCCATGTGGCACTTTATTCTTTCATATTTACATTCAGGGGGTATACCCCCAACTCTCCTACCCCTCAACTCCCACAGGAGAAGGACCCTAGACTGTGGTCCTTCCCCACCGGGCCCTTGCGGTGGCTGCACCGAGTTTGAGTGCGTCCCTCAGCACGGACTCCTGCAGCCGAGAATGTGCCAGTCGGCAGCATTCCCCCACGGACATCTCCGTGTGCTGGTAGACCATCAAGTTTCGGGTCGACCAAAGAGCGTCTTTGACCGAGTTGATGATCTGCCAGCAGCACCGGGTGTTGGTCTCGGTGTCGCCCCCGGGAACAGCCCATAGATCAGAGAGTCCTCTGTAACGCAGCTGCAGGGGATGAACCTCGGCACCGTCCCTTCCATCCTCCTCCACACCTTCTCCGCGAACCCACAGTCTGCAAAGAGGTGGGTCACCGACTCATCTCTCTCTGCAGTCCTCCCATGGGCAGAGGGGTGTGGAGACGACGTTACGGACGTACAGGAGGGATCGGACTGGGAGGGCCCCTCTCACCGCCAGCCAGGCGAGGTCCTGGTGTCTGTTGGTGAGGTCTGGCGATGAAGCATTTTGCCAGATGAACTGGACGGTCTGCTCAGGAGAAGGGCAAAGAGTTTTGGGTTGAGAACACAGCCTTGCTAAACGCCACTGCTTAGGACAAAAGGCCCTGAAGAGACGATTCTGGACTGCATAGCCCTTTTACGTTGTTGTGGAAGGATCTGATCACGCTCTGCGGTCCACCTTACAGAGAATGTGAAAGAGCCTGTCCCCGCCGATCAGGTCAAATGCCCTGGTGAGGGCAATAACATGATGTCGAGGGGTTCTTTTGTTTTCTGCAGTTGGCAGAGAGAGAAAATCATGACCACCTTCCAACATGGAAACCACTCTTTGGCTCTGGGTTGACACGCTCAACCAGCCTCTGTAGGAGGACCAAGGAAAGTCAGGCAAAGGCTTTGCCAACAATGTGGAAGAGTGTGGCTGTTACATTCACTTTTCTCACCTATGTGCTGGTAGAGGGTAATGATCTCCATATCCTGCGGTACAACTCCCATCTGCTAGCACTGACAGAGAGCAATCAAACGGTGCTTGATCAGGTCTGGGGCAGTCCCATTATTGCTTTCCCTGATGCCTTCCCTCAGACCAAGCTGAGTTCCTCTGGGGTCTGCCGTGCACCCAGTTCTTCCATTGTCGGCAAGCATTCGGTGGCTGAAGTGGAGACAATGTTCACTCCAGGGTGGAGGTCAGAGTAATGTTCCAACCATCTCTCTATCTGTCTGCCCCTGTCTGTGAATACTTCCTCGTTAATGGATTTGAGGGGAGCCACCTTGGTCTGAGAGGGGCTGAGGGCTTTCATGCTGCCGTCGTACTGCCTGTCGGTGCTGTGGTCTGGACGTCTTCACTGAGCGGCGTCCAGTACTTGTTAGCACAGCGCCTGGAAAGCTGCTGAACTTTACTTCAAGTCAAGTCAAGCCACATTTTATTGTCATTTCGACCATAACTGCTGGTACAGTGCATAGTAAAAATGAGACGTTTTCCAGGACCATGGTGTTACATGACGCAGTACAAAAACTACACTGAACTATGTAAAACAACACAGAAAACAAACTACACTAGACTACAGACCTACTCAGGACTGCATAAAGTGCACAAAACAGTGCAGGCATTACAATAAATAATAATCAAGACAATAGGCACAGTAGAGGGCAGTAAGTTGGTGTCAGTCCAGGCTCTGGGTATTGAGGAGTCTGATAGTTTGGGGGAAGAAACTGTTATGTAGTCTGGTCGTGAGAGCCCGAATGCTTCGGTGCCTTTTCCCAGATGACAGGAGGGAGAAGAGTTTGTATGAGGGGTGCTGTTTGCTTTGTGGATGCAGCGTGTATTGTAAATGTCTGTAATGGCGGGAAGAGAGACCCCGATGATCTTCTCAGCTGACCTCACTATCTGCTGCAGGGTCTTGTGATCCGAGATGGTGCAGTTTCCAAACGAGGCAGTGATGCAGCTGCTCAGGATTCTGTCAATACAACCCCTGTAGAATGTGATGAGGATGGGGGTTGGGAAATGGATTTTCCTCACCTTTGCACAAAGCAGAGAATTTTCTGGGCTTTCTTTGCTATGGAGCTGGTGTTGAGGGACCAGGTGAGATTCTCCGCCAGGTGAACACCAAGAAATTTGGTGCTCTTAACGATCTCATGCCATCGATGTTCAGTGGGGAGTGGTCGCTCCATGCCCTCCTGAAGTCAACAACCATCTCTTTTGTTTTGTTGACATTCAGAGACAGGTTGTTGGCTCTGCACCAGTCCGTTAGCCGCTGCACCTCCTCTCTGTAAGGTGGCTCGTTGTTCTTGCTGATGAGACCCACCACGGTCGTGTCATCAGTGAATATGATGATATGGTTCGAGCTGTGTGTTGCAGCATAGTGGTGGGTCAGCAGAGTGAACAGCAGTGGACTGAGCACACAGCCCTGGGGGGCCCCCGTGCTCAGTGTGATGGTGTCGGAGATGCTGCTCCTGATCCGGACTGACTGAGGTCTCCCAGTCAGGAAGTCTAGGATCCAGTTGCAGGGGGAGGTGTCCAGACCCAGCAGGCTCAGCTTTCCAATCAGTTTCTGAGGGATGATTGTGTTGAATGCTGAACTGAAGTCTATGAACAGCATCCGGACGTACGTGTCTTTTTTGTCCAGGTGGATTAGGGCCAGGTGGAGGGTGGTGGCAATGGCGTCATCTGTTGAACGGTTGGGACAGTACGCAAACTGCAGGGGGTTCAGTGAGGGGGTCAGCAGGGTCTTGATATGCCTCATGACGAGCCTCTCGAAACACTTCGTGATGATGGATGTAAGTGCAACTTAGTCATTTAGGCAGGACACTGAAGACTTCTTCGGCACGGGTTGATGGTGGCGGCCTTGAAGTGTGTTGGAACGGTGGCGCTGCTCAGGGAGATGTTGAAAATGTCAGTGAGAACATCTGCTAGCTGGTCTGCACATCCTCTGAGCACTCTACCAGGGATATTGTCTGGTCCAGCAGCCTTCCATGGGTTGACCCTGCACAGGGTTCTTCTCACATCGGCCATGGTGAGACACAGCACCTGGTCATTTGTAGTAGGGGTGGACTTCCTCGCTGCCACATCATTTTCAAAACGAGTGTAGCAGTCTAGCAGCCCTGAGCACCTGTAACGTCCTTGCATTTTGCAAATGCTTATACTCAGCTTGACAGCTTGTCCAATGGCTGCAGACGTCTCATTGGATTTGGCTTGGAGCCAGTCTTTTGCTTTTGTGGTCCTCGTCCCAGAGGTAGCGAGGCTGTCCTGTAGTTGATATCTCGCAGGGGTTCCCATTTCTCTGTGACACTGGGCACTCAGTTCTTTCTCGAAGAACTTAGCAAACCACTCCAGCAGGTCTGGGTAAAATGTTTTTCTGACATCAGTACAAGGGTTCCAACCTTGTTTAGCATGATGGAATTTCTTTGATGGCAGCCTGATATTGCAACATGTCTGTCTCGCAGTCTGCAGAGTGGTAGGAATGCATGAGAAGCATGCTGCAGAAGAAGGAGTGGCTGACCAAGATCAAGTCCAGCGCAGGGTAGGCAAGATCATCGCAAGGTAGATTGTGAGGCCAAGAAACCATCTTATCGTACAAGAGAGCCAATCAAGGGCCTGAAAACAGTGAAGAAGAAGCTGTCTTGGAGCCTGGAGGTACGTGCTTTCCGAGTTGTGTACCTTCTACCTGATGGGAGAAGAGAGAACTTATGCTCAGAGTGAGGGGGATTCCGGTGGCTTAGTAAACCACGTGGGCACGAGTCTAACTACAGGTTATAGTCTGAGGGCCATGACCAGAGTACACTGCAGAATGGGGAGATGAGGCCCAGAGGGATTGCATTAAAAGTAAACTTTACATGGGAATCTTTGAAGAAGAGGAGCAAGGATGTTTTAAGTCCTTTCTTGTGGAAGATCCTATGTGGAAATTCTGTCCCTGTTCCTCTCACTCGATGGAAGGAGATACATTAAGGGAACAGTCACGATGACCCCTCGGTTTCTTTGAAAGTAAGGCCGGCGGGTTCTCATCACAAAGCAAACCCGAAGCCCTCTGCCAAGCTGGTCAGACATTGGGCACTCTCACTTGCACTCTCCTGCAGCTGAGGTCAATTTCTTTCTAACTCACCATCACAATAAACGTGTATTGGATTTCAACCTCTGCATTGTAAATATGTGCGGGTCGTCTATCGGGAATCTGATGCCTGATTGAATCCCATGGTGCTTCATCGGGATTCTGTGCCGTGTCCTGGGATTTCCTGGCAGCTATCCTTCTGCCTGTTCCAATGGTGCACAGTGTGTTCAATCGGAATCAGGAACAGGCTTATTTGTATGTCACGCGTTGTGTTGTTTTTCAGCAGCAGGACACTGCAATCCATAGAAATTACTATAAGGATATATTTTAAAAAGAGAACAAAATAGTGAGGTCATATTCCTGGGTTCATGGCCCATTCGGAGATCTGATGGTGGAGGGGAAGAAGCTGTTCGTAAAACACTGAGTGTGTGTCTTCAGACTGATGGTGGTAATGGCATGTCCTGGGTGGTGAGGGTCCTTAATGGTGGATGCCACCTTTCTGAGGCATTGCCTTTTGAAGATATTCTCGACGGTGGAGAGGCCTGTGTCAGGGCTGAGTCAACAACCCTCTGCAGCCTTTTCCGATCCTATGCATTGGTGACAGCGATGCAGCCAGTCAGAAAGCATTAACATGTTGATCATGCAAACAATTATGGATTTGAGCCAGAAACTAGAGGGAGTGTTGCTGTGAATGCACCATATAAGGTGTTGAAGAGCTGTTCTATACTTTTGAGGAGCAGACTCAATGGGGTGAATGGCCCAGTTCTGCTCCTATACATTATGGTATTACCAAGTAAGCAGTTAGAATGCTCTACATGGTACACCGGTAGAAATTTGTTAGAGTCATTGGTGACGTAGCATATCTCCTCAAACTCCAGAGAGGTGATGTGCCTTCTTTGTGATTGTATCAATGTGTTCAGCCCAGAATAGATCCTCGGAGATGTTGGGCCCACGATAGATCCTCTGAGATGTTGGGCCCAGGATAGATCCTCTGAGATGTTGAGCCCAGGTTAGATCCTCTGAGATGTTGGGCCCAGGATAGATCCTGTGAGACGTTGAGCCCAGGATAGATCCTCTGAGACGTTGGGCCCAGGTTAGATCCTCTGAGACGTTGGGCCCAGGTTAGATCCTCTGAGACGTTGGGCCCAGGTTAGATCCTCTGAGATGTTGGGCCCCGGATAGATCCTCTGAGATGTTGGGCCCAGGATAGATCCTCTGAGATGTTGGGCCTAGGATAGATCCTCTGAGATGTTGGGCCCAGGATAGATCATCTGAGATGTTGGGCCCAGGATAGATCATCTGAGATGTTGGGCCCAGGATAGATCCTCTGAGACGTTCGGCCCAGGATAGATCCTCTGAGATGTTGGGCCCAGGATAGATCTTCTGAGATGTCGGGCCTAGGATAGATCCTCTGAGACGTTGGGCCCAGGATAGATCATCTGAGATGTTGAGCCCAGGATAGATCCTCTGAGATGTTGGGCCCAGGATAGATCCTCTGAGATGTTGGGCCCAGGATAGATCTTCTGAGATGTTGGGCCCAGGATAGATCTTCTGAGATGTCGGGCCCGGGATAGATCATCTGAGATGTTGGGCCCAGGATAGATCCTCTGAGATGTTGGGCCCAGGATAGATCATCTGAGATGTTGGGCCCAGGATAGATCCTCTGAGATGTTGGGCCCAGGATAGATCATCTGAGATGTTGGGCCCAGGATAGATCATCTGAGATGTTGGGCCCAGGATAGATACTCTGAGATGTTGAGCCCAGGTTAGATCCTCTGAGATGTTGGGCCCAGGATAGATCTTGTGAGGTGTTGAGCCCAGGATAGATCCTCTGAGACGTTGGGCCCAGGTTAGATCCTCTGAGATGTCGGGCCCAGGATAGATCCTCTGAGACGTTGGGCCCAGGATAGATCCTCTGAGATGTTGGGCCCAGGATAGATCATCTGAGATGTTGGGCCCAGGATAGATCATCTGAGATTTTGGGTCCAGGATAGATACTCTGAGATGTTGAGCCCAGGTTAGATCCTCTGAGATGTTGAGCCCAGGATAGATCCTCTGAGACGTTGGGCCCAGGTTAGATCCTCTGAGATGTTGGGCCCAGGTTAGATCCTCTGAGACCTTGGGCCCAGGTTAGATCCTCTGAGATGTTGGGCCCAGGATAGATCCTCTGAGATGTTGGGCCCCGGATAGATCCTCTGAGATGTTGGGCCCAGGATAGATCTTCTGAGACGTTGGGCCCAGGATAGATCTTCTGAGACGTTGGGCCCAGGATAGATCTTCTGAGATGTTGGGCCCAGGATAGATTCTCTGAGATGTTGGGCCCAGGATAGATCCTCTGAGATGTTGGTCCCAGGATAGATCCTTTGAGATGTTGGGCCCAGGATTGAACCTCTGAGATGTTGGGCCCAGGATAGATCCTCTGAGATGTTGGGCCCAGGATAGATCCTCTGAGATGTTGGTCCCAGGATAGATCCTTTGAGACGTTGGGCCCAGGATTGAACCTCTGAGATGTTGGGCCCAGGATAGATCCTCTGAGATGTTGGGCCCAGGATAGATCCTTTGAGACGTTGAGCCCAGGATTGAACCTCTGAGATGTTGGGCCCAGGATAGATCCTCTGAGATGTTGGGCCCAGGATTGAACCTCTGAGATGTTGGGCCCAGGATAGATCCTCTGAGATGTTGGGCCCAGGATTGAACCTCTGAGATGTTGGGCCCAGGATAGATCCTCTGAAGGTCAGGTATACCGGTGCTGCTGCACCACCAGACAAGGACTCGCCAGTGGCCACATAACGGGAGGGTGTGCCTGAAAGATTGGGAGATGAGGTAGGTTTTAAGATATCTGGGAAGAAGTTGGTTAGGGATGAAGAGAAGGTGGAGAGTTTTGGAGAGGATCAACATGTCAATGACAATTCTACAGGAACCTGGAGACATTGCTGCCAATGGCAAAGTGATTGTCATCAGGAAACTGCATGAAGCCAGAACTCAAGGTAGTTGTGCCTTTGGAGAATTACTGGGCAGAGGAGGATACTGGGTTGATGAGCAGTAATTAAAAATAAAATCTCCCACATGGGTTGCATCTTTTATGCCTTTTTAAAATTCATAGTTGCTCGCAGCCGAGTGTGTCACTTTTGTAACACAGGCTCCCCTCCAAGTCACACTAAATCTGGGTTTGGAAATGTATCGCTGTTCCTACATCATTGCTCCCTATTGCTTTATTATGGGATATCGTGGATCAGATCAAACATGGAAAGTCAACTTCACTAACAAATCTCTTTCCTCGCTGGATAAATCAGTCCTTCTCCACGTTACAGAGTCACAGAGAATTATAGCACAGAAAAAGGCCCTTTGACCATCTAGTTCTGCCTTGTCCCATCAACCTGAATCTGGACCATTGATCTTCATACCCCTCCCATCCATTTACTTATCCAAACTTCTCTTAAATGCTGTATTCGAACCTGCGTCCACCCTGGCAGCTCATACCACACTCTCTCTACCCTGTGAGTGAAGAAATTCCCCCTCAGGTTCTCCTTAAATATATCACCTTTCACACTTAACCTATACCCTCTGTCTCAAGTGGAAATAAAATGCTGTATTTAACCTATCTATGTTGCTCATAATTTTTCATCAAATCTCCCCTCATTCTTCTGCCTTCCAGGAAATAAAGTTCTAACCTGTTCAACCTTTCCCTGCAACTCAGGTTCTCAAGTCCTGGCAACATCTTTGTAAACTTTCTCTGCACTTCTTTAATCTTATTGATATTGCTCCTGTAGGTCGGTGACCAGAACTGAGTAAAATACTTCAAATTTGCAGATGCTGAAAATCTGAAGTAATAGAAAAACAATTTAGTGTTTCTGGTTGAGGACCCTCATTCTTTTGTTTGCTTGTGGAGCCATAAAGCCATACAGTTAAACTCTTGGTCCATAGAGCAATTGTCCTTCCTATATTACTGTACAGAACTGAATCATGGACCACCTACAGCAGATAACTGAAAACCTTGGAATTATACCACCAAAGATCCTTATGAAAGATGTTGAAGATCATCTGGAAGGAGAGAGGCACTAACACCGGCAGAGTAGAGAAGGCCAACATGAACATCATCTCCACCATGATAATGCAACACCAACTTCAACGGATAGGTCATGTCATCTGGATGTCTAACTGGATGTCCTTGTCCTTTTTTTACTCCCAGACGAACAAGGTCAGCGAGTCACTTGTGGGCAAAGAAACGCTTCAAAGATAACATCAGGATCAGCTGGAAGAAACTCAACATTACATCTAAAAACTGGGAAGACAATGCGCTAAGTAGATACACCTGGAGGAAATTTGTTCAAGAGGGAGCTGTGCGAAAGGAGAACAATCTCCATTGTGCCACAGAGAACATGTGGCAGCTGCAAAAGGAGAGACTGAACAACCAAAAGACAGAAACACTAACCACAGTCACCACTTTCTCCTACTCACACCGCACCAGAATATGTGGATCCCAGATCGGCCACTGAAGCCATATGAGGACCCATCAACAGGCAACCCCTTTGGATATCATCATACTCAACTCGAGTGATCACACCTTTGCTAGAGTCATACAGTATGGAATAGGGCCTTTGGCCCATCTCATCCATGCTGCCCACCAAGCAGGTCCCATTTGCCCACATTTGTCCATATCCTTCTACCCACGCTCTTATCCAAAATAGTTTGGAACGCTGTTATTATAATTGTACCCCGGGACATATTTACCTTCCCTCAAGCTTTCGGCTTCCTGTTTTGACACAAGGTTCTTGGTTGCCAGAGTGGATTTCACCGCTGATAGCACACGGACACCTCTGGGGGGTTATCGGATTTCACCGCTGATTGCACACAGACACCTCTGGGGGGTTATCGGATTTCACCGCTGATAGCACACGGACATCTCTGGGGGGTTTTCGGATTTCACCGCTGATTGCACACGGACACCTCTGGGGGGTTATCGGATTTCACCGCTGATAGCACACGGACATCTCTGGGGGGTTTTCGGATTTCACCGCTGATTGCACACGGACACCTCTGGGGGGTTATCGGATTTCACCGCTGATAGCACACGGACACCTCTGGGGGGTTATCGGATTTCACCGCTGATTGCACACGGACACCTCTGGGGGGTTATCGGATTTCACCGCTGATTGCACACGGACACCTCTGGGGGGTTATCGGATTTCACTGCTGATTGCACACGGACACCTCTGGGGGGTTATCGGATTTCACCGCTGATTGCACACGGACAGCTCTGGGGGGTTATCGGATTTCACCGCTGATTGCACATGAACACCTCTGGGGGGTTATCGGATTTCACTGCTGATTGCACACGGACAGCTCTGGGGGGTTATCGGATTTCACCGCTGATAGCACACGGACACCTCTGGGGGGTTATCGGATTTCACCGCTGATAGCACACGGACACCTCTGGGGGGTTATCGGATTTCACCGCTGATTGCACACGGACACCTCTGGGGGGTTATCGGATTTCACCGCTGATTGCACACGGACACCTCTGGGGGGTTATCGGATTTCACCGCTGATTGCACACGGACACCTCTGGGGGGTTATCGGATTTCACCGCTGATAGCACACGGACAGCTCTGGGGGGTTATCGGATTTCACCGCTGATAGCACACGGACAGCTCTGGGGGGTTATCGGATTTCACCGCTGATAGCACACGGACAGCTCTGGGGGGTTATCGGATTTCACCGCTGATTGCACACGGACACCTCTGGGGGGTTATCGGATTTCACCGCTGATTGCACACGGACACCTCTGGGGGGTTATCGGATTTCACCGCTGATTGCACATGAACACCTCTGGGGGGTTATCGGATTTCACTGCTGATTGCACACGGACACCTCTGGGGGGTTATCGGATTTCACCGCTGATAGCACACGGACAGCTCTGGGGGGTTATCGGATTTCACCGCTGATTGCACATGAACACCTCTGGGGGGTTATCGGATTTCACTGCTGATTGCACACGGACAGCTCTGGGGGGTTATCGGATTTCACCGCTGATTGCACACGGACACCTCTGGGGGGTTATCAGATTTCACTGCTGATAGCACACGGACAGCTCTGGGGGGTTATCGGATTTCACCGCTGATTGCACACGGACACCTCTGGGGGGGGGGGTGTTATCGGATTTCACCGCTGATAGCACACGGACACCTCTGGGGGATTATCAGATTTCACCGCTGATTGCACACGGACAGCTCTGGGGGGTTATCAGATTTCACCGCTGATTGCACACGGACAGCTCTGGGGGGTTATCGGATTTCACCGCTGATAGCACACGGACACCTCTGGGGGGTTATCGGATTTCACCGCTGATTGTACACGGACACCTCTGGGGGGTTATCAGATTTCACCGCTGATTGCACACGGACAGCTCTGGGGGGTTATTGGATTTCACCGCTGATTGCACACGGACACCTCTGGGGGGGGGGGGGTTATCGGATTTCACCGCTGATTGCACACGGACACCTCTGGGGGGGGGGTTATCGGATTTCACCGCTGATTGCACACGGACATCTCTGGGGGGGGGGTGGGGTTATCGGATTTCACCGCTGATTGCACACGGACACCTCTGGGGGGTTATCGCTTGCGGACTGTAGTGAAGTCTGAGTAATGCACATTCCTCACCTGGGGGAGAGAGTGACGGAGCTGGGGGAAGGGGGGGACGGAACACGTGACTTAAGGTCTTGTTGTAAACGTGCATCAACTGTTGTAAATTCCAACAGTTCCTCTATAAGAGAAGGAATTACAAAGGTAAAAATAATCTGCAGATTAGAACATTTCAAGGGATTCTGCAGATGCTGGAAATCTTGAGCAACACACCTAAAATGCTGGTGGAACTCAGCAGGTTAGGCAGCAAATATGAAGGGCCAGATGAAGGTCTTCAGCCCAAAACTTCTGCTGTTAAGACCATAACAGCATAAGACATAGGAGCAGAATTAGGCCATTCAGCCCATTGAGTCCACTCCACCATTTCATCATGGCTGGACCCTGATCCCATTCAACCCCACTGCCCTCTCACGATGTCCCAACCAATCAGAAATCTATCAATTACCCACGGCCCATGGCCTTGGCCTCCACCGCAGTCAGTGGCAAACATTCCACAGATTGACCACTCTTCAGGTAAAAAAATCCCTCCTTACTTCTGTTCTGAAAGGTTGCCCCTCAATTTTGAGCCTGTGCCCTCTAGTTCTGGGTATCCTCACCGGAGGAACCATCCTTTCCACATCCACTTTATCTAGTCCTTTCAACATCCGGTGGTTTTCAGTGAGATCCCCCTGCATTCTTCTATGTTCCAGTGAGCACAGACCCAAAGGTGCCAAATGCTCCTGTTCATTTCGCTCCATATATGCTGCCTGAGCTGCAGTTTCTCCAGCATTTTGTATGTATTATGGTATATTTAAAAACAATCATTTACTGCAGTAAACAGAAGGTCAGAGAGCACTCCAACATAACGACGAACACCCTGTCCTAGAAAAAAAATCTCTCTCTCCAATGTAATAACACCTCATTCAGCAAAAAGAAGGAAAATATCCAAAATCAACTGTCTAGGCTCAAAGTCAGGCACGAAGTTGTTCAGATAATTAGAACTTAGAGCAGTACAGCAGAGGAACAGGTCTTCAGCCCACAATGTCGGTGCTGAACATGATGCCAAATTATATTAAATCTCTTCTGTCTGACTCATCTTTCTCCATTCTCTGCACTCTCCTTCTTAAATGCCGTGATTGTATCTGATTAGAAACCCATTGTAGGCACCTACCACTGTCTGTATACAAAATTATGTAATCAAGGGTAAGTTTCTACATCAGAGGTAAAATTATTACATAGAGTGGTGGGTGTGTGGAATGTACTGCCAAGGGTGGTGGTAAAGGGAAACTTAAGAGACTCTTGGATAGGAACAAGGATGATAGAAAAATGGAGGATCATGTGAAAAGGGTTGGTTTGATCTCAGAGTGGGTTAAAATCAGCAGAACACTGCGGGCCGAAGGGCCTGAACAGTCTATGTCCTACACCTCTACGTGAGGGGTACAGATAGGGTAAATGCAAACAGGCTTTTTCCACTGAGCGACAGATACAAATTGCTGGAGGAACTCAGCAGGTTAGGCAGCAAATATGGAGAGGAATAAACAACAGACATTTCGAGCTGAGACCCTTCATCTGGACTCCACTGCATTTGAATGAGACTGCAACTAGAGGTCCTAGGTTAAGGATGAAAGGTAAAATATTTAAGAAACAGCTCTTCATTCAGAGGGTGGAGCAGTTCAGAACGAGCTGCCAGAGGAACTGTTGGATGCAGGTTTGATTTCAACATTTAAGAAACGTGTTTATAAATACATGGATGGGAGGGGTATGAAGGGCTGTGGTCCAGGTGTTGGTTGATGGCACTGAGCAGGATATATTAGGGGCTTTTAAGACCCTAAGACCATAAGATTTATGAGGAGAAGTAGGCCATTCAACCCATCGAGTCTGTTCTGCCATTCAATCATGGGCTGATCCACTTTATCCCTATTTCATCCCCACTCCCCTGCTTTCACCCCATACCCTTTGATGCCTGGCTAATCAAGAACCTATCTATCTCTGCCTTAAATACACCCAATGACTTGACCTCCACAGCCACTCATGGCAGCAAATCCCACAGATTTACCACCCTCTGACTAAAGTAAATTCTCTGCACCTCAGTTATAAAAGGACATCCTTCAAACCTGAAGTCGTGCCCTCTTGTCCTAGAATACCCTAACATGGGAAGTAACTTTGCCATGTCTAATCTGTTCAGGTCTTTTAACATTTGGAATGTTTCTATGAGATCCCCCCTCATTCTCCTGAATTCCAGGGAATACAGCCCAAGAGCTGCCAGACTTTCCTCATACGATAACCCTCTCATTCTTGGAATCGTTCTCATGAAACTTCTCTGAACCCTCTGCAATGTCAGTATATCCTTTCCAAAATAAGGAGCCCAAAACTGCACACAACAGTCCAAGTGTGGTCTCATGAGTGCCTTATAGAGCCTCAACATCACATCCTTGCTCTTATATTCTATACCTCTAGAAATGAATGCCAACATTGCATTCACCTTCTTCACAACCGACTCAACATGGAGGTTAACCGTTAGGGTATCTTGCACAAGGACTCCTAAGTCTCTTTGCATCTCTGCATTTTGAATTCTCTTCCCATCTCAATAATAGCCTGCTCGTTTATATCTTCCACCAAAGTGCATGACCATACACTTTCCAACGTTGTCTTTCATTTGCGACTTCTTTGCCCATTCCCCTGAACTATCTAAGTCACTCTGCAGGCTCTCTGTTTCCTCAACACTACTCACTCCTCCACTTACCATTATATTGTCAGCAAATTTAGCTTTCAAATCCATTAATACCATAGTCCAAATCATTGACATACATCGTAAAATCAGCTGTCCCAACACCGACCGCAGTGGAACTCCACTGGTGACTGGCAACCAGCCAGAATAGGATCCCTTTATTCCCACTCTCTGTTTTCTGCCGACTAACCAGTGTTCCACCCATGCGAGTAACTTGCTAAGCAGCCTCATGTGCGGCACCGTGTCAAAGGCCTTCTGAAAATCCAAGTGCACCATGTCTACTGCATCTCCTTTGTCCACCCTGCTTGTAATTTCCTCAAAGAATTGCAGTAGGTTTGTCAGGTAGGATTTTCCTTTCAGGAAACCATGCTGGCTTTGGCCTATCTTGTCATGTCCCTCCAGGTACTCCGTAATCTCATCCCTAACAATCAATTCCAACAACTTCCCAACCACTGATGTCAGGCTAACAGGTCTATAGTTTCCCTTCTGCTGCCTCCCACCCTACTTAAATAGCAGAGTAACATTTGCAATTTTGCAGTCATCCAGTACAATGTCAGAATCTATTGATTCTTGAAAGATCATCGTTAATGCCTCCACAATCTCTCCAGCTACTTCCTTCAGAACCCGAGGGTGCATTCCATCAGGTCCAGGAGATTTATCCACCCTCAGACCATTAAGCTTCCTGAGCACCTTCTCAGTCTTAATTTTCACCGCACAAACCTCACCTCCCTGACATTCTTGAATGTCTGGTATACTGCAGACATCTTCCACTGTGAAGACTGATGTAAAATACACATTCAGTTCCTCTGCCATCTCTGCATCTCTCATTACAATATCTCCAGTGTTGTTTAGTATCGGTGCTATATCTGCCCTCGACTCTCTTTTACCCTTTATATACTTTAAAAAGCTTTTAGTATCTTTTAAGAAACTCAGATAGATTCAAGATTGTTTAATGTCACTTCCAGTATGCAAGTGTAAAATAGACAGAATAATTGGTACTCCAGATCCAATGAAGCACAAAATACACAATAAGATAAAGAACACAATAATGATAATAATAAATGCAATAACTATAAATATATAAGATAGCCTATATACAGAGACTGGTTGGATGTCCGTAAAGCAAAGCCAGGAACTGGAGTGTCTGCACGTAAGGTGACGGACAGGGAATGATAAAGTAGCGGTGGTGGTGGTGTAGAGGGCCGGAGCCCTCCTGTTTGAGGAAAGAAAATGTTTCTGAGTCTGGTGGTCCTGGTGTGGATGCTACGTAGCCTCCTCCCTGAGGGGAATGGGACAAGCAGTCCATGAGCAGGGTGGGTGGGATTCTCTATGATGCGGCTGGCCTTTCCCCGGCACCCTTCTGCCCTCACCTGGAGAATTGTGAACAGTTTGGGGTCTCTTATCTTGGAAAGGATTTGCTGAAACTCAGGAGGGTTCGAAGGAGGTTTGAATGGCTTGTCATATGAAGAGTGTTTGATGGCTCTGGGTCTGTATTCACTTGAATTCAGAGGAATAAGGGGTGAACTCATTGAAACTTACTGAATGGTGAAAGGCCTTGATAGAGTGAACGTGGAGAGGATGTTTCCTAAGGTGGGACCAGAGGTCACACCCTCAGAATAGAGGGGCATCTTTTTAGAACAGAGATGAAGAGGAATTTCTTTAGTCAGAGAATGTTGTATCTATAGAATTCTTTGCCACAGGCAGCTGTAGAGGTCAAGGCTATATGTATATTAAAGGCAGAGACTGACAGATTGTTGATTGATCAGGACATGAAGGGATATGGGGAGAAGGCAGGAGAATGGAGCGATGATGAAATAGTGGAGCAGACTCGATGGGCCAAATAGCCTAATTCTACCCCTGGGCCTTATGGTCTTATGGTGCTATTTGTTCCTGATGTGGGCGGGCGCCTTTGATGCATTGGGCAGTTTTGACTACCCATTTTGTAGCCTTCCTGTCTGCCGCAACGCAGGTTCGGTACCAAGCAGGGACGCAGCTTGTCAGGATGCTCTCTACTGTGCACCTGTACAATGACAATGGGCAAAGTTCCGCTTTCCTCAGTCTCCTCAGTAAGTAGATGAACTTTCCTAATTGTGTAGAATGTGTTGAGGGACCATGATGATGGAATAAATGGAGACCTATGTAGGAGGGAAGGGTTAGATTGGTGGCAGAGTAGGTTAAAAGGTCGGTACAACATCTTGGGCTGAATGGTCTGAACTGCGCTGTGATATTCCATTTCCCTAATATGTCTGATCTACCGCTACCATCCTCCCTGGCAGGACCTTCCGCGCACCTCGCGTTAGCCATTTCTGACCAGTCTCTGAGGGGTCGACTTGTTCTACCCCTCCTATCAATAGGCTCGATTTTCCCAGGGGCTGTCGTTAGGGAGCCGGACGTGGTGAATAATCTCCGCGAACAGGTGCAGCAGCCTGGGAAGCGCCTGCGGATCGTCGCCAGCTCCCCGGCGCAGCCGATGATAACGCCGGGAGCCTCCGACCCCGCGATCCTGCGAACCGGGCCGGCACTGGATGGACTCGTGCGGTGCTTAGCGCTGCAGCCTGTGGTCACCAGGGAAGAATGGGATCATTAGCCTGAACACGCCTGTTCCGCTCCCAAATTAAGCGGAGGCAAGGGTGTGCAAGCTTGTGTTTATTTCTGAAAGCAAGCCCTTCCGGTGAAATAATGACTGGAGAGCATTCCCATCTCAGCTCCGCGCACACCATCCAACTAGACTATTGCCAATAACTGTGATTTTCTTCTCAAAGCCACAGAGCACCGCAGCGTGTCCTGCGGCCCATCGAAGCCGTGCCCAACTATTATTCTGACATTTGTCGTCGACCCTCGCTCAGACTGTAGCGCTCCATCCCCGTCCCATCCGTGTGCTTATCCACATATAGAGATTGTATTACAGTGCAGAGTTAACGATAAAAAGTGAATATAATATATAATTATTAAAGACATTCTCTGTGTATACGATATAGCAGCAGAACTAGGCTCATCCAGTCTGGTCCACCTTTTCATCATGGCTGATCCAGTTGTTTTCAATCTCCTGCCTTCTCCCCATATCCCTTCATTCCCTGACAAATCAAAAATCTATTAACCTCTACTTCAATATACATAAAGGCTTGGCTTCCACAGTTACCTATGGCAAATAACTTCACAGATTCAGCACTCTCTAGCTAAAGAAATTCCTCCTCATCTCCATTCTGAAAGGACACCCCTCTACTCGGAGTCAGTGTCCTTTGGTCTTAGACTGCTGTCATAGGATCATCCTCTCCACAGCCACTCTGTCAAGGCCTTCCACCATTCCATGGGTTTCAATTAGGTCTTCTGTTATTCTTCTGATTCTGGTGAATCCAGGCCCAGATCTGTCAAACACTTATGTGACAAGTTATTCAACCCTGAAATCATTTTCGTGAGCCTCATTTGAACCCTCTCCAGATTCAGCACATCCGTTCTTAGATAAGAGGCCCAAAACTGCACAGAAAACTCCAAGTGCAGTCTCACCAGTACTTTATAAAATCTCAACATGATATAATTGCTTTTATATTCCAGTCCTCTTGAAATTAGTGCTATCATTGCATTTACTTTCCTCACCACAAACTCAATCTGCAAATTAACCTGTGCAGAATCCTGCACAAGGACTCCCAAGTCCCTTAGCCCCTCAGTTTTTTTTGGTATTTTCACTTCATTTAGAAAATAGTCTGCGTTTTCATTTCTTCTACCAAAGTGCATGATCATACACTCCTCAACACTGTGTTCTGTCTGCCACTTCTTTCCCCATTCTCTTAATCTGCCCATGTCCTCCCATAACCTCTCTACTTCCTCAAAACAACCTGCGCCTCCAACTACCTTCGTATCATCTGCAAACTTTGCAACAAAGCCATCAATTCTGTCATCTAAATCATTGACATACAATGTAAAAGGAAACAGTCTCACCACAGCCTCCTGTGGAACACCACTGGGCATCAACAGCCAACTAGAAAAGGATCCCTTTATTCCCACACTTTGCGTCCTGCCAATCAGCCACTACTTTATCCAAGATAGAATCTTTCCTGTAATACCACGGGCTCATAACTTGTTAAGAAGCCTCATGTAAGGCACCTTGTCAATGGCTTTCTGAAAATCCAAATACAATCCTCCTTTGTCAATCCTGCTTGTTATTTCTTCAAAGACTTCCAGCAGATTTATCATGTGCCTACAAGTACCCTGAAACCACATCCTTAAGAATCGACTCCAAAATCCGCTGAGGTCAGACTAACTGGCCTATCATTTATTGCCTTCTGCCTCTCTTCCTTCTTGAAGTGGGCAGTGACCTTTGCAATTATCCAGTCTTCCAGAACAGTTCCAGGTTCGAGTGATTCTTGAAGGATCGTTACCAATTCCTCTACAATTTCATCAGCCACCTCATCATTCAGAACCTTGAGCTGTACACTATCTGGCCTAGGTGACTTATCTATAGACCTTTCTGTTTCCCAAGAATCTTCACACATTTCACAACCTCTGACACTGAGAACTTCCACCATACTGCTGTGCCTTCCACAGTGAAGAATGATGCAAGATACTTATTCAGTTCATGCACCATATCCTCACCCCCTTACCTCTCCAGCATTGTTTTCAGTAATCTGCTATCCGCTCCTGCCCCTCTGTCTTCTTAATGGCTTTTTAGTTGCCTTCTGTTGGTTTTGAAATGCTTCCCAATTCTCTGATTTCCCATTAACTTCAGTTCTATTATATGCCCCTTCTTTGGCTTTTACATTGGCCTTGATTTCTCTTGCTAGCAACAATTGTGTCATCTTTACTTGGAATACCTTTCCCTCTTTGGAATGTATATACCTGGTGATTTCTGAATTGCTTCCAGAAATCCCAGCTTTTGCTGCTCTGCTAGTGTTCTTTTCCAATCATTCTGGCCAACTCCTCACTGATGCCTCTGTAATCCCCTTTACTCCACTGTAACGCTGATACATCTGACAGCTTTTCCTTCTCAAATTTTGGGGTGGATTTGATCATATTATGATCACTTGCTCCTGAAGTTTCTTTTACCTTAAATTCTCTAATCTATTCCAGTTCATTGCACAACACCCAATCCGGAAAACTGATCCCACCCAATCCGGAAAACTGATCATGGGTTCAACCATGATCTGCCCTAAAAAGCCATTTCGTAGGCTTTGTAGAAATTCCCCCTCTTAGGATCCATCACCAACCTGATTTTCCAATCTACCTGCATATTGAAATTCCCCAATGACTATTGTAACAATGTCCTTCTGGCATGCATTTTCAATCTTCCATTGTCGTCTGTAGACCACATCCTCACTACTTTTTGGGGTCTGTGTACAACTCCCCTCATGGTCCTTTTCACCCTTGCAGCTCTATCCACAACGATTCAACACTTCCTGAACCTAAGTCACCTCCTTCTGATGATTTCAATTCAATTTTTTACCAACAGAGTCACACCGCCCCCTCTGCCTTCCTGCCTGTCCTTTTGATACAAAACATTAACATAAAGCTCCCAGCTTTCACCTTCTTTCAGCCATGATTCAGTGATGCCTACAACATCATGCCTGCCAATCTGTAACTTTACTACAAGTTCATCAATCTTATTCCGTATACTGTGCACATTGAAATGTAACACCTTCAGTCCTGTATTCACCCTTTTTGATTTTGCCCACATTTACATTGCAACTCGTCTTGTTGACTACAATTTTCCCCTTTCAGCAGCTACTCCTTGCTAGGAGTCTGTCTTTGCATTGCCTTTGTTTGTAATCCAACTACCTCATCCTCAACACATTCACTCTGGTTCCCATCCCCCTGCCAAATTAGCTTAAACACCACTGAACAATTCTCGCCATCCTGCCTGCAAGGATATTGGGTCAGGTGTAACCCATCCCCTTTGTACAGATAGTACGTTCCTCAGAAGAGATTCCAATGATCCATAATTCTGAACCCCTGCCCCCTGCACCAGTTTCTCAGCCACACATTGACCTGCCAAATCATCCTATTCTTACCCACGCTGCCCAGGAAGCAATCCACAGATCACTACCCCGGAGCTCCTGCTTCTCAGCTTTCTACCTGGCTCCCTAAAATCTCTCTCCAGGACCTCCTCACCTTGACTACCCATGTCATTGGTGCTAATATGTACCAACACTTCTGGCTGCTCACCCTTGCCCTTGAGAAAATCACGGACATGTATCTTATGTATTTATATTTATTGTTTTTTAGTTTTGTGTTCTTTATCTTATTGTGTTTTTTGTGTGGCATTGGATGTGGGGTAACTATTTCTTTTTTCTTCTCCACAATGTAAACTGGAAATGTCATTTAAAATCTTGAATCTTGAAATCTATCTGTCACACAGATGTCGAAACATACAATAAAATGTATTGTTTGGATCGATGCAAGGATGTGGGGGCAGCTCGCTAGTGTCCGCAAGCTTCTGCCACCAACATAGCATGCGCATGGCTTACTAACCCTAACACCTACCAATGGGATGTGGGAGGAAACTGGAGCACCCAGAGGAAACCCATGAAGTCAAGGGGAAAACGTACAAACACTTTGCAGATGGCGGCAAGAACCGAACCCCTTTTGCTGATCAGCAGTGCCATAAAACAATTGCGCTAACTGCTATGCTACCATGCCATCTCCTTGGAACATCACCAATGAAAAGTAATGACCTAACAAATTTCTTAAGGAGTAAGACCTCCGCTCATGTCTACTGTCTTGTTGTAATTTATAGGCCATGTCCTTATACTGTTTAAGGGTGCAGAATATGACCTGTCTACAATCACTCTTTGCCTTCTGTGAGCAAACCAATTCTGGATCCACAAAGCAGTGACCCCTTGGATCCCATGCCTCCTTACTTTCTCAATAAGCCTTGCATGGGGTACCTTGTCAAATGCCTTGAGGAAATCCATATACACTACATCTACTGCTCTTCCTTCATCAATGTGTTTAGTCATATCCTGTTGACTGCAAGTTTGTCCTATCATCAGCCTCTCCTTGCTCGGAATCTCACAACACATTACCTCTATAAACCAACTACCTCCTCTTCAGCATGATCACTCTGCTTAACGTCACCTAAAAATTTCCTGCTCAGAGCAATGATTGGCCTGTGCGGCTGTAAAATATTCGCTGTAGTGCTATTATAACAAAGAGCCCTCCACCTTAAAAGTTTCTTGCCCCAGACAGTTAACCTGATCAACCATTATATTTACCCATTAACTCTATCCATTACTCCCATCACTGCGCTGTATTGTAAACACTTTTTGTAATGCTGCTTACATTGTAAATGCATACTGGTATTTATGTATTTATCCACATTTCATTCCATATCTGTACTTCTAACTTTATATTTATATTATTATTGAATGTTGTTTTTTATGTCATGTCAACAGCCCAGAACAAATTCCTAAAACATGTAATTATATATGGCAAATGAAGTTAGTGCTTGAGATGCCAATTGACTTCTTGGCTATTTCCAATATCCTCTGTCATTCCTGATTTCCAGCTTTTCCAACTGGTTAAAGGGTCACTGAGCAGAATCATGCACCCGCTTTCTCTGTCTCCACAGATGCTGTATCATTATGTATCCTTGGCATCTCGGACTCCTATTCCAGATTTCCAATATTTATAGTTTGGTGTTGCATTTGTTGTCATTTATCATGGATCATTGAAATATTTGTCATGTACAACAGTTCCAAAATGCTCGAGAAATTCAGCATGACAGGCAGCATGTATAGATAGGAATGGTTCCTCTGCTCCTTCCCATTTTTCCATTGTCCACTGCCCTTTCCTGTCAGATTCCTTCTTTCACTGTCTTTCACCAATCCCTTCCCAGGGTCTGACATCATCAACCCCTCCCCCACCCACCCACCCACCTTCCTCCTCACCTCGTCGTGCCTATCACCTGCCCACTTGTATTCCTTCTCCTCACCCTACCATCATTCTGACTTCTGCTCCTTGCCTATCCAGTTCTGATGGAGGGTCTCGGCAGGAAACTGTTCATTTCCCTCCAAAGATGCTGCCAAACTTGCTGAGTCCCTTTTGTCTTCATTTTAATGTGTTGCTCAAGATTTTCAGCATCTGCAGAATCTCTTGTGTTTATCCAAATGTTTACACAGTCTTGTCAGAAGTCCTGTCAGGGCATTTGGTAATTCTAAATTTGAGAAAGATAAGAGGTTTGGAAATATGGTGAATGACAGGAAGGTAGAGGAAATGGCACTGGAATTGGTTTGTGATTGTCACATGTACCAAGATACAGTGAGAA
Source organism: Hypanus sabinus (assembly GCF_030144855.1). Lineage (NCBI taxonomy): Eukaryota > Metazoa > Chordata > Chondrichthyes > Myliobatiformes > Dasyatidae > Hypanus > Hypanus sabinus. Next base: position 181,440,672 of record NC_082710.1, on the reverse strand, counting down.
GCTTGTCTTTCAAATTGTTCATACAAATCTAATCATTACACAGTGCACTGAGCTAGAATAAGGCAGAATAATAACACGATCCAGGATAATGTGTACCATCTACAGACAAGAAGGTGAGAGATCATAACAAGGTAGATATGATGAGGTAGGCAACTAGCTGAGTTGAGGCTGAGTCTAAACTATGGTGCTAGGGAACTATCTAATAGTAGGTGCCACAGTGGCAAGATTACAGCTTGGGACTTTCCAGATTTCGGAGCTCAATTCCAGCTCTGTCTGTAAGGAGTTTGTATGTTCTCCCCGTTACCTGTGCGGGTTTTCTCCAGGTGTAATGTTGAGACTTTATAAAGCACTGGAGAGGCCTCACTTGAGTATTGCCAGCAGCTTTGGGCCCCTTATCTTAGCAAGGACGTGCTGAAACTGAAGAAAGTCCAAAGTAGGTTCACAAAAATGATTCCAGGATCGAATGGCTTGTTACGTGAAGAGCGTTTGATGGCTCTGGGCCTTTATTCACTCGAGTTCAGAAGCATGAAAATTGACCTGATTGAAACCTATCGAATGGTGATAGGCCTTGATAGAGAGGACGTGTAGAGTCTCCTAGGTGGGAAAGCCTACGACCAGAGTACACAGACTCAGAATAGAGGGGTGTCCTTTTAGAATGGAGTTGAGAAGTAATTTCTTTAGCCAGAGAAAGGCGAATCTCTGGAATTCTTTGCTACAAGCAGCTGTGGAGGCCGAGTCTTTATGTATATTTACAAATATGTATGTGTACAGGTCCTTCGCAATTAAAGTCTGATTCTGATTCTGATTTAAGGCAGAGGTTGATAGATTCTTGATTGGTCAAGGCATGAGGAGATATAGGGAAAAGACATGAGATTGGAAATTGGATCAGCCGTGATGAAATGGCGAAGCAGACTTGATGGGCCAAATGGCCTAATTCGGCTCCTATCTCTTAATGTCTGATGGTCTTTTAGAGACAAATCTCAAGGTTTCATAATGTATACATACTTTGATAATAAATGTACTTTGAAATTTGAGATAGCTGGGTGGCTGGGTGGAGTGGTTCAATGGGCTGGAAGGGTGGTTCCAAGCTGTATCTGGCAATAATAAATCAATGGATAGATAGATAAGGAAAGAAAAGAAGTATTATAATGAGATGGAAGCCACCCTTGAGCCTGGAGGTACACGTTTCCAGATTTTTGTATCTCTTGCCCTATGAGTGAGGGTAGAAGGGAAAATATCCAGGGTGGGTAGGGTCTTTGATCCTGCTGGCTACTTTATTGAGGCAGTGAGAATTGTAGACAGAGTCCAAAGCGGGGAGCGAGATCACAGTTCAACCGCAGTTTCACTAAACAGTGAACAGACTCAAGAGACTGAATACCTTGCCTTTGCTTGTGCGTTTCTATGGTTTCTTTCGTTACCATGGTGATTGTAACAGAAAGAGGCCACTTGGCCCAAGAGATTCATGCCGGCTCACAGTGGAGCAATCCTATTGGACCCCAACCCACTCCTCCCCCACTTCATTCCCCAGTCAACCCGCAGCTTATTCGTTCAAATATGCACATCAGTAGTTCTTTGACTCATCACCTGAACATGGAGACATTCATGTTAACAGCCATCACGCCCAAGAGGGTGCTGGAGGCAGCTCGCAAGTCTCACCACTGACTCCAGTGCCACCATTGCATGTCCACAATGTTCAGAAGAACAACAACGTCACACACAACGCAGAACACCACCAACAGCGGCAACGCCAGAGCAAAGCACTGACAGCAAAAGGAGTCATGTCCCCACCTTCCCAAGATCAAGATGCACAAGCCAGAAGATGCCGAGAAAAGAACAAAGGTGCCCAGATCTGTCAGAACCACTTCCTGCAGTTCCAGACTCAATCCTACAACCTCCACAGAGGGGGTCCCAGAACTGCCTGTCTCACTTGCTAAGGACAGTGATCCCACTTGTCGGGAAAGACATTATTGCACAAGAGTGAGAAAACCCCCACATCTTTAAGCCTGAATGACACAAGTTAACATTTACTTGTGTGTGCGTGTGTGTGTGTGTGTGAGTCTGTGTGTATGGGGGCTTGTGTCTGTGTTTGTGTGTGCGCGTGTTTGTGTGTAGGCGTGACAGCGTGTGTGTGATAGGGTATGTGAGTGAGTGTGGGTGTGGGTTTGTGTGTGTGTAATGAAAGATGAGAGTAAACATAGAACACAGCGCATTACAGGCCCTTCGGCCCACAATGTTTTGCTGACCATGTAACCTACTCTAGAAACTGCCTAAATTTTCCCTTCCGCATAGCCCTCTATTTTTCTAAGCTCTATGTACATATCTAAGAATCTCTTAAAAGACACTATTGCATCTGCCTCTACCACCGTCACTGGCAGTGCATTCCACGCACCCGCCACTCTCTGAGTAAAAACTTACCCTGACATCTCCTCTGTACCTACTCCGCAGCACCTTAAATCTGTGTCCTCTTGCGGCAACCATTTCAGCCCTGGGAAAAAGCCTCTGACTATCCACACAATCAATGTCCCTCATCATCTTATAAACCTCTATCAGGTCACCTCTCATCCTCCATCGCTCCAAATAGAAAAAGCCAAGTTCACTAAACCATTTCTCATAAGGCGTGATCTCCAATCCAGGCAACTCTCTCTATGATATCCACATCCTTACTGTAGTGAGGCGACCAGAGCTGAACACAGTACTCTGTGGGGTCTATAACATTACCTCACGACTTTTGAACCGTAGAAATGATCGCCAAGGTACTTAATGAAAATAGAATGGGCCACAGTGGTTTAAGATGCTGTTTCACAGCCCTGTTCTCATCAGCACCTAGGCTGGGCAGAAAATGCTGGCATTCCCGGCTGTGGCCAAATTCTCCCATTTAAAAAATCAATAAAGAATCAATTGTGCAATTGTTAAAAATAAGCAAGGTCTATGTCTAAATTGCAAATGCATAATGACATGGTAGCAACATTGCCACATTGCCATAGCAACGGAGAAGATCTACTGTGAGGTCATCGGCTTGGTAACGGTGTCAGTGTCTCCTGAAGTTGGCTACGTGTCTCTGCGTCAACATCAGTGGAAGAAACTGGGAGGGCTGCACACTACTTTTAGGATGCTGAGGGGTTAAGTGTGAGCCGGGATGCCTTCCCACCTCTCCCTGCGGGTAAGTGGGCCCTCTCCTTTGTCAGATCCCAGCTTATATCTGGTGATGAGGCAGGCGATGAGCGTTCCAAGAATCCTTTCAAGAAAATGGCCACCAGTCACGTCAGTGTTAGTCAGCCCAAGGATCTTCCCTCCCTTAACACAGACAAAAGGGCATCGCTTTGGGACAGAGATGAGGAGGGTGGTGAATCTGTGGAGTTCTTTGTCACAGGCAACTGTGGAGGCCAAGTCACTCGGAACACGTAAAACAGAGGTTGATCGGTTCTTGATTAGTCAGGGCATCAAAGGTTACAGGGAGAAGGCAGGAGAGTGGGGCTGAGAGAGAAAATAGATCAGCTGGGATAGAATGGTGGAGTGGACTCAATGGGCCAAATGGCCTAATGTTGGAAGCACACAAGACAGCCTCTATGAAGAGGAATAAACAGTTAGTTTTTTTTTACGCTGAAACCCTTCGTCAGGACTGGAAAGAAAAGGGGGACAGAAGCCAAGAGTGAGAAGGGTGAGGGGGGAAGAGGGACAGGAAGTTTAGAGAAAGAGTATAAAATGGATCAAGGATTGATGAGAGCTCCTGAGATTCTTTAATGACAGCAACACAGACAAAATTCAGCTCGGGTAGTATCCATGGAGAGGAATTAACTGTCTATGCTTTGAGCCAGAACCCTTCATCACGAGAGGAAAGGAAAGGGGGAGAAGCCAGAAGGAGAAGTTCAGCTGGGGAAGAATACAAAGTAGCAGGAGATAGGTGAAGCTGGGTGCTGGGGAAGGGGGAGGTGAGGTAAGAAACTGGGAGGGGAGAGGTGAAAAAGCTCAAGGGCTGAAGAAGAAGGAATCCGATATGATAGCACTATCAATGGGGGCATTGATGAGGTTGCCCTGTTGGCGGGGCAACGATGAGGACGGCTTGCATATGGCCGAGGGAGTTGGAGGTGCACTGGCAGGGGACCTGTACTGATGAAGCTGGACAGGAGTAATAAGGTATTCCATTGTCAGGGAGGCAGTACTGGGAGAAGGGAAGGAATCATTACTGGGTGGAGCTGTGCCCACTGGGAGTACTACCCTGCCAGGGCACAGTGCCCGCCTGGAGAGGTCATCACAGAGCGTGTGGTACGGAGTTGGAGCGGGCATTGCTGATGAGATGTTATCCGGACGCCTCTCCAATCTCTGGGGCAGCTGTAAAATGAGTTCAGATTCAAATTTAACACGAGTGAATCTGCAGATGCTGGATCAGTCTTTGACCCATGTTACTTCACTCCTGATGAAGGGTTTCAGCCCGAAACATCGTCACTACCTCCTCCCATAGACGCTGTCTGCCCTGTTGAGTTCTGCCAGCATTTTGTGTTTTTATCAGATTCAAATTTATTTATCATGCGCATATCGAAATGCGAGATTTGTGTTAACAGCCAGCAAGGCCCAAGGATGTGCTGGGCACAGCCCACACGTGTCGTCGCACGTTCCAAGTCCACAATGTTCAGCGGAACCACACAACAACAGGAAATAACAAGCTCCTTTCTCATCCCTACCACCCACCCACTCACAGGCCGGCTGCATGCCTCCTGCCCATAAGACCATAAGATACGGCTGCAGAATCAGGCCATTTGGCCCAATGGATCATTGCTGGTCCATTCCCTCTCAGTCCCAGTCTCCTGCTGTCTCCCTGTAACCCTTCATGCACTGACTAATCAAGAATCTATCAACCCAATGACTTCACCTCTACAGCCGACTGCAGCAACAAATTCCACAGATTCACCACTCTCCAGCTGAAGAAATTCTCGTCTTCTCGTCTCCATCCTAAATGGACATTCTTCGTCCGAGGCTGTGCCCTCTGGTCCTAGTCTCTCCCACCGAAGGAAACATCCTCTCCACATCCACTCTATCAAGGGCTTTCAACATTCAATAGGTTTCAATGAGATTCCTCCCCCATTCCTCTGAATTCCAGAGAGTACAGGCCCAGAGCCTTCAAATTCTCAATAGACATTAGACAGTAGGTACAGGAGTAGGCCATTCGGCCCTTCTAGCCTACACTGCCATTCACTGTGATCATGGCTGATCATACACAATCAGTACCCCGTTCCTGCCCTCTCCCCATATCCCTTGACCCCGCTATCTATAAGAGCTCTATCTAGCTCTCTCTTGAATGCATCCAGAGACTTGGCCTCCACTGCCTTCTGAGGCAGAGCATTCCACATATCCACCACTCTCTGGGTGAAAAAGTTTTTCCACATCTGAGTTCTAAATGGCCGACCCCTTATTCTCTTTGTATGATATCATTTCAATCCTAATATCATTTTCGTGAAGCTCCTTTGAATCCTCTCCAATGTCCTTTCTTAGATAAGGGACCCAAAACTGAGGCCTCACCAGTGCCTTATAAAGTCTCAATGTTACATCCTAACTTTTATATTCTAGTCCCTGCTCCCCCTCCCCTCCCTAGACTCCCAGACTCACAGACATTGAGCCTGCAATTTGCAGAAAGGTTGGAATTAGAAAAGAGGAAAGCTCTGTCCAGAATTCTGCCAATATTTCCACCCTAACAGCATGTGTTCAATTTTGGCAGCTTTAGAGAGGATGTAGAGGAGCTTTATCAGATCACTGCCTGGTTTAGACAGCATGCTTTATGAGGATAGGTTGTGAGAACTAAAGCTTTTCTCGTTGAAGTGAAAGAGGATGAGGGACGATTTGATGGGGTGTCAGGATGATAAGACGCAAAGCCCTGATGAAGTTTCTTGGCCCGAAACATCAACTGTTTTTTCCTCTTCATAGATGCTCAAAGATCTCAGCATGACACGTTGAGTTCCTCTGGCAGTTTGTGTGATTGAGTGGACAATTAGAGTCCTTTTCTCAGGGTGGAAATTGCTCTTCCAAGAGGGCATAACTTAAGGTGATTGGAGGAAAGTATAGGGGGGAATGTCAGAGGTAAGTTTGGGCACGTGGAAAGCCCTGCCAGGGGTGATACATCAGATACATTTGCTAAGTATGTGGATGATAGGAAAATGGAGAATTGTGTGGGAGGAAAGGGTTACATTGATCATAGATGGAGTTGAAAGGTCAGCACAATGTCCAGGAGCCTGTAACTTGCTGTAGTGTTTTATGTTCTGTGTTAACTTACGATATGGGATCTTGCTCTGTGGCAGAAACCACGTGGCATGTTTCCTTCACTAAGTTCATTGCAAAGGACCTGCCTGGCTTTGGGCTAGAGAAAAGCAGGTACTTTCCCACCTCTGTGGCTCGACCAAGCCGAGTGTTTTTGATTGGCAGTTTTGACTCCCCCATCTTATTTTGCAGGTGGCAGGGTTTGTGCTGGAGAGACTTTGGCCGGTGTGGAACTGCCCCTTCTCTCTGCGGCTCTACTGCAGGGGTTTCATCTGCACCCTGCATCTCCTGTCGCTCACCTGGACCTTGCATCTACTGTAGGAGCGACACCGTCTCCGGGCTTGCCCGACGTCTGCTCCGTGACCAGGCATGTGCCAGGAACAACACTTAGCACCCAGGATGAACTTCAAACAATCTTCATAGACTGCTAGGGGGAGCTTATACCTCCGATCGCTGACTGTCAACACTAGTGTAAGCTTCGAACTTTGAACTTAAGCTCCCCATTTTGTTGAATGGAACTGTTTCTGTGTGACTTTATGCTGCTACTGGAGAAGATAGATTGCGCCTCCAGAGACTCTCACACTTGGCGAGAGAAAGGTGATCGATGGACAGTGGCCTCTGCCAGGAGGATGCCGTGGGAGAAGTCAGCGCAGTTTGTATTTGGTTACAACAGACTCCTCGATGGTCATTGTTTTGATTCTGCTTACCTGCAGCGAGAATGAAATAAAAGCTAACACGTCTTTAGCATGAGACCAGGGAGAGCCCTTCGCTTTATTGGCTGCATCAGCAGGAGAGTATGTCTGTTCAGAGACGGTCAGAGGTAGAGGGCCTGGAGCCAGTCCCAGGCAGGGGGAAGAGCTTGCTGGTCGTAACTATGGTAACGACTCAGACTATGGGGCCAGGAGGAAAATTGGCCCTTGTGTAAGAAAAGAGTTGCTGATGTTAAACAGGGTCATAAGATTTACCCTGGGAATGACAGGGTTTATGTGTGAGGTGCATTGACAGCTCTGGGTCTGAACTTGCATTTCAAACTCATTGAAACTATCAAATTTTGAAAAACCTTGATAGAGTGGAACTGGAGAGGATGTTTCCTACACCACAGGAGTCTAGGACCAGAAGACAGAGCCTTAAAATATAATCACGTCCCTTTAAAATAGAGAGGAGGAGCACTTTCTTTAACGAGAGGGTGGTGAATCTGTGGAATTCATTGCTGCAGATAGCTGTGAAGACCACTCGGTATACTTAAAGCAGAGGTTGATTGGTTCTTGATTAGCAAGGACTTCAAATGTTACAGGGAGAAGGCAGGAGAATGGAGCTGGGGGGAATATATATCAAGCATGATGGAATGATGGAGTGGACTCAATGGGCTGAATGGCCTAATTCTGCACTTACAGCAGGGGTCTGCAACCTGGAGTCCATGGACATCCCGATTACTGGTAAAGCTCCATGCATAAAAAACGCTTGGGAACCCCTGTCTTATGGTCTTCTGTTCTTATTTCCATCTAGTGAGCATTGGGGAGGATCCTGAATCACAGGTCAAGAATCTGAGGTCAAGAATGACAAGCCCTCACCACATTTCTGAATAAGTGTCTCAGCCCAAAGCATCAAATGTCCATTCCCCTCCAGAGACTCTTCTTGACGTGCTGAGTTCCTCCAGCATTTTGTGTGTGAAACAGAACATTTATTCAGCAAATCTACACAGTCTAGACCCCTGAGTGAAATCCAAATGAGAATATGTCACCATTTACTCAGTGGGATCCTTTAAACTTCTCATTTTCTGGTGGTTAGGTGCTGCTCTGCATGAAGGTCCATCATCTTCAGCAGCAAATACAAAGAGATATCCTTGGTAATTGGGAGGGTTGTTCCCATGATGGAGCTAGTTGGGTCCATAAACCTCTGCAGCCAATTCCATTCCATCTGCAAAAAGTGGAATTTTCAAGAGGCCAACCAATTTAATTCCAATCCCCATTCCCATTCGGATATGTCAGCACATGACCTCCTCTTCTTCAGTCATGACGAGGATTCTCTCAGGTTGGAGGAACAAACCCCCCCATATTCCATCTAGGTAGCCTGCAACCTGATGCAATGAACATCAGTTTCTCTAACTTCCGGTACTTTTTTCCATTCTTGTTCTATTGCCCCCTCTGACCTCTTAACTCTTCTCCAATTAGTTTCTCCAGTTTCGGTAATTTCTTCCCCCTTTCTTGTTCTTTTTATTTCATTCCCCATTTTGGCTCTTCTTTCACCCCTTCTCTTCTCCTCACCTATCTATCACCTCTCCCTGGGTGCCCGTCCTCCCCTTTCTTCTACGGTCCACTCTCCTGTCAGATTTCGCCATATCGGCCCTTTGCCTTTTCTACGCATCACGTCCTAGCTGTTTACTTCATCCCCCTGGCTTCACCAATCACCTTCCAGCTTGTCCTCCTTCCCTTTCCCCACCTTCTTATTCTGGCATCTTTCCCCTTCCTTTCCTGCCCTGACAAGGGGTCAACTGTTTATTCATCTCCATCAAAGTTGCTGGACCTGAGTTTTGTACACTCGTGCATTGGAGGCTCCTTGTCAGGTAACCTAACTGAGGTTTTAAGTAACCTCCTCCCGTATTCCCCCACACCCAACCTTGCATCTATGTCCCCTTGGCCATGAGCCCTTCACATGTCACCACCCTCTCTGAACTTGAGTAGAGATGAAAGAAAAAATGAGGGTTATTGTTTTTTTCATGTTATAAATAGACCTGATGTATGTGGGAAAGAGGGTGAGGCTGATCCTGGAGAGGTTGAAAGGTCGGCACATTATGGGCCGAAGAGCCTGCACTGTGCTGACATGCTCTATGTTCTGCATAACAAACAAAATGGTAGAGGAACTCAGCAGGTCAGGCAGCATCCATGGAGGGGAATAAACAGTCAACATTTCAGGGCAAGATCCTCACCCCAAAACATGCCCGCTGCAATCATGGGACACTTATCAGGTGACCTCACCTTTGGGGCCTGGGCAGGAACGTGTTGTACAAAACAGATTCTTAAGCACAAGAGATCCTGCAGATGGTGGAAGTCCAGAGTAACACACACAAAATACTGAGGAAGCGCAGCAGGTCAGGCAGCATCTATGGAGTGGGGTTCATTCATCTATTGACTTACCAGCTGCCTGTCTTTTCTGGAGTAGTCTGTGTATCATATAAACCACGGTATTGTTGTGGTTAGCGTGATGCTATTTCAGCTCGGGCTGTTGGAGTTGAGTTCCGGTGTAAGGAACTTGTACGTCCTCCCTGTGAATGCGTGGCTCTCCTCCAGGTGCTCCCACATTTAGTAGGTTAATTGGTCATTGTAAATTGACCTATGATTAGGCTAGGGTTGAATAAGTGGGTTGCTGGGAGGGACGACTCGTTGGGCAGGAAGAGCCTGTTCTGCACTTTATCTCTAAATAAAAAACATACAGAGTGTGAGAGGTTACAGCCTCTATTTGAGTGTATGAAGTGCAGCAATTAGCATAACGCTAATACAGTGCCTATGATCAGTGACTGTCTGTGAGGAGTTTGTACTCATGACTGTGTGGGCTTCATCCAGGAACTCCCACGTTCCAAAGACGTATGGGTTAGGGTTAGTAAGTTATGCAGCACGTTCTGTTGGAGCTGAAAGCACACGCCACTTGCAGGTGAGGAAAGCATCCTCGGACAGCTTTCATCACTGATGCAGACTATGCATTTCACCATACACATGATGAATAAAAATAATCTTGGCTCCTCCAGTTCTGGCTGCCCTTCAGCCACCTGGAGTGCAGGATCTTCTGGGCAGTCTGCTCCTGAGCCTGGCCTGGGTGGACATTCACAAGTACAGGCTTTCGTGCATTCCGCAGAAGCTAATTGCCATTCCTGGGGTTACATCTGTACCTGAGAAAGGGGTAAGTGACCCCAGCAGAAGGAGCGTGTGATGTTCCTGGGTAGGAGGAGGGACTCCAGTGAGTTCTGGATAGAGATGAGTATAATGTGTGAGCGGTGGACTCCTGTACTGGTATAATAATGTGATGCTATAATCACTGAATAAACTTCCTTTGCAAAAGGAAAACAGAGAGGCCATCTCACTCAGTGGCCACTCGATTCACTACATCATGGACCTAATAAATTGGCCACTGAGTGAATGTTCCTGGTCTTCTGCTGCTGTAGCCCATTCTCGTCAAGATTTGACGTGCTGTACGCTCAGAGACGCTCTTCAGCACACCACGGCTGAGTTACTGCTGCTGCCTTCCTGTCAACTTGAACCAGACTGGCCATTCTCCTCTGACCTCTCTCATTGACAACACTTTTTTATCCATAGAAAAGGATCATAAAGAAAGCTTTTGATATATTGGCCTTCGAATACCGAAGTATTGAGTACAGGAGAAGAAATGTTATGCTGAAGTTGTATAAGACATTGGTGAAGCCTACTTTGGAGTATCATGTGCAGTTTTGGTCACCAACCTACAGGAAAGGTGTAAATAAAGTTGAAAGAGTGCAGAGAAAATTTACAGAGATGGTGCCAGGTCTGGAGGACCTGAGTTATAAGGGAGGATTGAATAAGTTTGGACTTTATTCCTTAGAATGTAGAAGAATGAGAGATAGAGGGAGAGGGATTCAAAATTATGAGCAGCATAGATAGAGTTAATGTGAACAAGCTTTTTCCACAAGCTTGAGTGGCACTATAGCCAGAGGTCATGGGTGAAGAGTAAAAGATGAAAGGTTTAAGGGGAATATGAGGGGAAACTTCTTCAGTCAGAGGGCCATGAGTGAGTGGAATGAAATACCAGCACAAGCTCGATTTCAATGTTTAAGAGAGTTTTGGACAGGTGCATAAATGGTAGGGATATGGAGGGTTATGGATTCATTGCAGGTCAATGAGAGTAGGCAGTTAAAAGATTTTGGCATGGAGTAGATGGGCCCAATGGCCTGTCCCTGTGCTGTTCTATGATTCTATGACTCTATAACTGCTGCTCACTGGATGTTTTTTTTTGTTTTTGTATCATTCTCTGTGACCTCTAGAGGTTGTTGTGCATGAAAATCACAGGAGATCAGCAGTTTCTGAGATACTCAAACCACCCCATCTGACACCAACAATCATACCACGTTCAAAGTCACTTAGATCAAATTTCTCTCCCATTCTAATGTTCGGCTTGAACAACAACTATTACCTTGACCACGTCTGCAAGCTCTTATACATTGAGTTGCTGCCACAGGACTGGCTGATTCAGGTATACAGGTGTACCTAATAAAGACTGCTGAGTGGGTATTGTCCCTGCCCAATGCATGCCTGCTCTAGACTGACAAGCAGGGTAGGCTGGCAAGTTTTCCTTGTAAGTATGGAACCATCATTAAAATTATTGAATTGACTATTAATTTCAAAGTTGAAGCAAATTTGAATGTTGACAGTTGGCATCACATTGAATGATTCAGTGTGAAATGTGTGAAATGCATCAACACAGAGTCCAAGGATGTACTGGAGGCAGCCCGCAAGTGTCATTATGTTTCTGGTGTCAGCAAAGTATACCCACAGCTCACTAACCCTAACTCTGTGTGGAGTAAGACCAAAAGAAACCCACATGTTCATGGGGAGAGCATGCAAGCTCCTTCCAGGACAATGGCGGGAATCAAACCCGATCACTGATTACTGGCACTATAATAGCGTAATGCAAACCGCTACACTGCTGGACCGCACACTTGCATGGGAGTTCTGAATTTGCATTCAGTTTAGCAGTAAGAAGTAAAGGGTTGCTGTCAATACAAACCCAAAACAGGGCAAATAGAAGGGGCAACACACACAAAACGCTGGTGGAATAGATGGGGTGCATGTCGGCAGTGAGCAGCACTCTGCCACTGGGGGGCCGCTACCGAGTCTGAAGCAAGAGGGGAATTCACTTTCACAGAGACAGTGAGAGATGGCTGCCTCAACAGTTCCAGTGCAATCTTTCCTGGGATTGTGTAACCCGTCCCACAAACTGACAGCATGCGCATATCAAGTACCCTGAACAACAAACATCATGATGCTTGAAATCTGAAATCAACAGAACAAATGGCAAAACTAACTTCCAAGGCCTTTCACAAGAGCACGTCATAAACAAAAGAGATTCTGCAGACGCTGAAATCTTGAGCTGCACACACAAAATGCCGAAGGAACTCAACAGGTAAGGCAGCATCTATGGAGGGGATAAACCAGTCGCTGTTTTGTGCTGAGACCCTTCATAACGACTGAAAAGGACTTAATGAATTGCTTGGTGCAAAATATCAACTTTTATTCCCCTCTGTAGAATAATTTTAATATCAATTGTTGTGAAATTTATGTGTTGTGAAATTTGATGTTTTTCAGCAGCAATGCAGTCCCGTTCATAATAATAAACATCTATAAATCACAATAACTATAATTAAATAAGTGGTGCAAATGATGGAGGGGGGAAAGCTGTTCCCCAGTCATTGAGAGTGTGTCTTCAGGCTCCTGTACCTCTTCTCTGCTGGTAGCAATGGGAAGAGGGCGTGTCCTGGGTGGTGGTGGACCTGAATGATGGGTGGCACTTTTTTGAAACATTGCCTTTTGAATGTATCCTTGATGCTGGTGAGACTAATACCCATGATGGAGCTGGTTGAGTTTTCCACAGCTTTTTCTGATCCTGTGCAGCGGCCCCTCCATACCAGATGGTGATGCAAACGGAATGCTCTCCACAGTCAATGTTTAAACAGTTGGAGGTCCTTTGGTGCCATACCAAATGTCCTCAAACTCCTAAAGAGATATAGTCACTGTTGGGCCCAGGATAAATCTTCAGAGGTTTGAAGCTGCTCACCCTTTCCACTGCCGATCCCGCGATGCAGACTGCCGTGCATTCCCTCAACCTCCTCGGCCTGAAGTCCACAATCAATTCTTTGGTCTTACTGACGTTGAGTGCAAGGTTGTTGTTGAGACACCACTCAACCAGCGGATCTACCTCACCGCTGTGTGCCTCCTTGTCACCATCTGAGATTCTGCCAGCAATAGTTGTGTAGTCAGCAAATTTATGGATGGCATTTGAACTGTGGTTAGCCACACAGTCATGGGTGTAGAGATGCAGACAGAGTAGAGCGGTGGGCTAAGCATGTATCTCTGAGGTATGCCAGTGTTGATTGTCAATGAGGAAGAGATGTTATTTCCAATCTGTGCTGACCGGACAGGAAGTCAAGGATCCAGTTGCAAAGTGAAGTACAGAGGCCCAGGTTTTGGAGGACTGAGGGTATGATTGTGCCGCACTCTGAGCTGTAGGTGTAGCTGTAGGAGCTCCAGGTGATCCAAGGCCAAGTGGAGAGCCAGTGTGGCGGTGCTGATTGTCAGTGAAAATGCTGCCCGACCTGCTGAGTTCCTCCAGGATGTTGTGCGTATTTCTCATAGGAGAACGTAACACTGTCTGTACGTTCTCCCCGTAACCACATGGGTCCGAAGGTGTACCGTTTGCTAGGTTAATTGGTCATTGTAAGTTGTCCGGTGATTAGACGAGAGTTGGGGGGGGGGCGGGTTAGATGGCTGGATGCAAAGGGCCAGAAGGGCCTCTTCCACACTGTGTCTCGGGAGGAGATTGAGACTGGTGACCAAAAATCAGCAGCAATGAAATGTTTCTTCTTTAGAAGGTCTTAAAAGGAAGAGAGAAGAGTAGAGTTGGTAAGGTTTTGAAGTGGGATCTCTCAGTAATAGCAGCTGAACAGCTGATAAACCTGTCCCATTATGGGGGATTTTGAAATCGGGGATCAGGAAGCAGGGAGGACCCATCGCCAGAGCTGCAGGCAGCCGTTAGAGAGTTGCAGGGTCCGGAGGTGATTGGGGAGATCATGGAGGGAATGGAGTTTCTGTTAGAGGGGAGTCATCGTTCTCCGTGCTTGTGTGTTGTCGTTGTGAGTGACATGCTGAGACAAGCACTCTACTACAAACCAGCCTCACTGCAAGAACTCAACAAGAGAGAGGCACCGGAAGAATCCAGATCATTCACCTTTCGCGAGTGGCACTGTAACATAACGTAATTATAGTGCCAACAACCCGGGTTGAACTCCTGCCGCTGCCTGTAAAGAGTTTGACTGTGCGGGTTTCCTCCGGGTGGTCCAGGGTCCTCCCACGTTCGAGACTGTACAAGTGACGAAGGGTCAGTGAGTTGTGGGCACGCTACGTTGGCACCAGGAGCATGGTGGTACTTGTGGGCTGCCCCCAGCACAACCACGCACTGTCATTGACAGAAACGGGGGATGTCACTGCATCTTTCGAATTATCTGTGACAGATAAAACTAATCTAATTTAATCACAAATCTTATGGCTGAAAGAAATAAACTGCTTTGCAGAGTCAGGGAAGCGTCAGCGGGAGAGATTGGCTGCTGTTAGCTGACCCAGTTCATGGTGAGAACAACATCAGATTGCCATAGTTTTGTAGGCTGTAACCAGTTTCAGTTTCAAAGCAGCTAATCTTACTGGAGGGACGGGTGTTTCAGTCACAAGATGCTGGAGGAACTCTCCAGGTCAGGCAGAACCTACGGAGTGAAATAAACGGGTGACGTTTTGGGCCAAGGCCCTTCATCAGGACTGGGAAGGAATGGGGAAAAGCCAGAACGAAAAGGTGGAGGGAGACGAAGGTGATAGGTGAGGGGAAAGGTAGGTGGGTGGGTGGGGGAGGGGTGACGAAGCAAGAAGCTGGGAGGGGATGTGGAGCGGGGCTGAAGGAGAAGGAATCGGATAGGACAGGAGAGTGAACCATGAGGAGGGGGAACCAAACGGAGGCAATGGGCAGGTGAAGAGAAGGGAAGGGATAAGAGGGGAGCCAGAGTGGGGGATAAAAAAAAGAGAAGGGGATAGGTGAGAAATTACTTGTAGAGAAATTGATGCTGATTCCCTTAGGTTGGAAGATACCCTCCCTCTGGTGCGGCAAAACAACAAATTTCATGACATATTGTATGTCAGTGATAATAAAGCTGATTCCCATTCTGATTCTGAGAAGTCTCTAAAATGTCCCTCGTGTACCTGCCTCTATCACCACCCCAGGCAGTGTGTTTGCCGTGTAAAAAACTATGTCTGACATACACCCAATACTTTTCTCCAATCGTTTTAAAATTACGCCCCCTCGTACTAGGAATTCCCACAGTTAAGGAAATTGCCAGCCTTGCTCCCAAAACTCATCACTGTGAATACTGCTCATTCTGAAAGATGTTTGTTGATTTTGTACTCATTAACCATTCTCCCCAGATAAAGCCAGTAGCTCTGTGTACCGAGTGATAAGGCTTTGACACACAAGGCAAACACACTCTGGCTAAAAGCAGTGAAGCTCGGAGCAGGAAAGCATTAGATCCTTTTTCAGTGAAACTATTAATTTGCCTGCATTGTTCCAGGGGTTTAGACTGCTAAATGGCAAATTTAAGTTTGATCTGGGGGCGGAAGGAGTTGTGGAGAGATGAGTTTTTAAAATAGGGAAGCAAGGAGTTACAGATGCAATAGATAACGGACTATCTGGGCCATGGCATCTTCTCACAGCTACCTTCAGGCATTTATAAGGTATTGTTTAGATCACATTTAGAGTATTGTGAGCAGTTTTGGGCCCCATATCTAAGAAAGGATATGTTGGCATTGGAGAGTGAAAGGTTTAATGTATGACGAACGTTTGATGCTTCTACTCACTGGAGTCCAGACGAATGAGGGTGTATCCTACCAAATTTGAATCCTACCAAATTTCGAAAGGCCTTGATAGAGTGGAATGGAGAGGGTCTTTCCAATAGTGGAAGAGTCCAGGACCCGAGAAAACAGCTTCAGAATACAAGGATATCTTTTAGAACAAATTTGAGGAGGAATTTCTTTAGCCAGAGGGTAGGGAATCTGTAGAATTCATTGCCACAGACAGCTGTGGAGGTCAAATCACTGGGTATATTTAAAGCGAGGTTGATAAGTAAGGGCATCAAAAGTTACGAGGAGAAGGCAGGAGAATGGTATTGCGAGGGAAAATAAGTCAGCCTTGATGGAATGGTGGAGCAGACTTAACAGGCCGAACAGCCTAACTCCGCTCCTGTCAAATGGTCTCTTGGGCAGGAGGATCCAGAGGGTGGAAATGGCTGGTAAGAGAAGCCTTAGTTTAAGATGATTGGAGTGAAATGTAAAGGAGATGTCAGAAGTATGTTTTCTACCAAGAGAGTGGTGTGTGCTGCCAGAGGTGTTGGTGGAGGCAGATACACTGGGGACATCTAAGGGACTCTCAGATAGACACATGGGTGAAAGAAAAGTGGAGGGTGATGTGGGAGGGAAGGGTTAGCATGTATTTGTTTTTGTTCCTTGCTGTAACTCAGTACATGTAATAACAATAAACACATTTACAAACTGAATGTTGTTTTCTCAAGTTCCTACTGAACCTGTTTCCTTCATCACTTCTTCCAGCTATCAATAACTTACAGAACTCGATCAATGGGAACAAAAGTCCTACAGGTGATAGAAATCTGAAATTAAAACAGAAGCCGATGGAGGTGCAGCAGTGAGAACAAATCAGGTCAGAGAGCCTTGGCCAGAGTTCATTCGGAACGATATTCGCCACCATGCATCCATAGAAGTTTGTCAAAGTTTTAATGACATGTTAAATCTAAGCAAACTTCTAAAAAGAAGAAATGCTCTCATGCTTTCTTCATAATGGTTCTTACACGCTGGGCCCAGGACAGATCCTCAGAAATGATAACATAGAGGAATTTAACTGACCCTCTCCACCTCTGATCCCCTGATGAGAACTGGTTCATGGGCCTCCAGTTCCTTCCACCTGAAATCAATAATCAGCTCTTTGGTCTTGCTGACATTGTGTAACAGGTAGCTGTTAGGCATTTTATGTTTGGGCTGGAAGCATGGCGATACTGCGGGATACCCCAAATATATCCACGGCATTAACAACATATTTCACTGTGTGTTTTGATAGATATTCAACTGATATAGCTAATCTTTAAATTCTCTTTAAAGTCTTTATACGTGCTGTACACAGTCTTGGTCACCGTTAGAGAAAAACATGGTTCAACTGGAAAAAGTGTATGGAAGATTTATGCGGACATTGCCAGGGCTAGAGGGATTGTCATAGGAATACAAATACTTTGTTTGTTGAAAATAACATCACAGGTAGACAGGGCAGTGTATTTGGCACCCTGCCTGTCAATAGTCCGGGTAGTGTGTATGGTGGCTGGGACAATATGTTCTCATTATAGGTCACTGCTGAAGCCACACTTGGATGTCATGAAATTTGTTGTTTGAGACAGCAATACATAATAATAAAAAACTGTAAACGCCAATAAGTATATAAAATCTAAATTAAATAAGGGGTGCAAAAAGAGCAAAAAAAAATAGCGGCTCATTGTCCATTCAGAAATCTGATGATGCAGGGGAAGAAGCTGTTCCTGAAACGTTGAGTGTGGGTCTTCAGGCTCCTGTACCTCCTCCCGGATGGTAGTAATGAGATGAGGGCATGGCCTGGACGGAGGGAGCCCTTAACGATGGATGGCACCTTTTTTGAGTCATCTTCTGTTGAAGGTGTCCTCGCTGCCGGTGCCCATGACGGAGCGAGCGGAGTTTACAGCTCCCGATCCTGTGCAGTGTATGGAAGGGGCTGCCAGACGACCTGGTTCGGGCAGGTACCGGAGGTTCTTGATCCTCAGGTCAAGTGAAAGAGACGACATCCCCAAGAGGTGGGCCTTGGTTTAACAAAAACTGGGCAGTGGGGATAGATTTTAATGTGAACAGTACAGGAAAAAATGGCTGGTCAGTTTGAAATTCTACAGACTGTGTGATCATGTTTTTGGAATGACGGGGTTTAAAGAGGACATACTGAAATTTCATTAGTTCTTCATTTTATTCCCCACCCTGGTCATTAAACAAGCTGGATAAATGTGAGAGAAAGCACAACAATGGTTTTACAGACACTCACACCCCATGGACAATTAGTATGGAATCCCATCTTGATGAAATGCAACAAAGTCCCACTAGTCCTGAGGACGCCGGGCCTGGTCAGCAGCGTTGCTGGCGAGCTACGGCACGCAGCCGGTGTGGCTTCGGGTTCAGTATTCCACCGACGACGGGGGTGAGGTCAAGTTCAGCTCCCTGCAGGGCGACCAAGTCAAACTTCTGCAGCAGGGTGACGAAGAACAGGAAGAGCTCCACTTTGGCCAGCGTCTCTCCGGGGCAGATCCGGCGCCCTGTGACGAGTAACAAGCCCTGGTGTTAGCAGTGACCTTGACAAAGCACTAACACTATAGACAGAGGACAGTGGGAAGCAGGGAGCGGTGGAAGTGTTTCTCAGGTCAGGCAGCGTCTGTAAAGGGAGAAGTCGACGTAACAGGCAAATGGCATTCCTGGACAGACAGTTCATGATGAGATATCATAAGGTCACAAATCATTCAGCATGGTCCGGGCACCCAGCTACAGGAGAGATATAAGATTAGACGAGTATAGAGAACATTTCCAAGGATGTTGCTGGGTCTTGCGGACCTGAGTTGGAGATAACAAAGGTATATGGTATGTTTGCATTCGCGGGTCGGGGCATTAGGTAAGGAGGTCTTGTCACGGCTGTATAATGTTTCGGTTAGGCCACATTTGTGTCCGATTCTGATCGCCCATCGTAGGAAGGCTGTGGAGGTTTTAGACAGCGTGCAGAAGAGGTTCACCAGGACGTGGTGGAAATGAGCTATGAGGAGAGGCTGATTCCTCAGAAGTGGAGGAGGCTGAGGGCAGATCGGATAGGAGATTATAAAATCATGAGAGGCATTGTTAGTGCAGTCAGTAAGAAAGGTTATCCCAGGGTAGAAATACCTCTTACCAGAGAACATGCTGAGAGTGGGTAAGTTTAAAAGAGATAAACGGGACAAGCTGTTTCTCACAGAGAGTGGTGGGTGCCTGGGACAGCTCCCAAGGGCACTGGTGGGGACAGATACACCAAACATACTGTACTCTCAGGCTGCTAGACAGGAAAAGAAGATGGGGATCGCATGAGGGCAGAAGATATCTGGTTACAGCACAGAGCAGGTGGGCAGAAGGGCCTGTTCCTGTACTGTTTTATGTTCTATCTTCCCCCATTTACACCTCTCTTAATATTACACACTGCAGCTAGATCTCTTCGCAGTCATGTCTGTTCCAAAGGGGGCAAACCCTAACCCAGACGGCCTCCTGATTATATGGCAGCACAGCAGCATCACAGCCTCAACACGAAGATCAGAGTTCAATTCCTGCCACTGTCTGTAAGGAGTTTATACGTTCTCCCAGTGGCTGCGCAGGTTTTTTCAGAGTGTCTGCTTGACTCCCACATTTCAAAGGCTTGTGGAGTTAGTAAGATGCGGGCTTGTTAAGTTGGTGTCTGAAGCAAGACAACTCTTGCAGGCTGACCCCAGCACATCCTTGGCACAAATGACACACTTGACTATGTCTCGATGTCTCAACGTGATAAATATTCTTTAAATCTTTAAAACCTATATAATTACCCAATCATTGTAACACCCTTGGAGACATGGCATCTGCCAGCAAATTAGGACAGGGAGCATCAATTTAGCATAAGGAACATGTCCGGGATACTCATTCCCGTAAAAAATCAGTGGATGGAGAAGGCACATCTGTTCCTTCGGTAAGTCAAATTGTTATTCTGGCCCCGGATGCTCAGAGCATTGAGGAAGCATAGAGAGGGACAGAAAAGAGAAAGGAAGTACTATATACTTTGAGATAGAGTGAGGGAATCTCGTGTGCGTGATAAAGAGAGGCCTGTTCCCAAATCGTAATCTCCATGTCATTCAAGGGCGTATCGATTAATGTAACACTTAACAGCACCAGCACCCTAGGTTCAAATCTCACCACTGTCTGTAAGGAGTTTGTATTGTACATTATCCCTGAGACTGCATGGTGCTCGGGATTCCTACAAATTCCAAAAGCATTCCGATTGATAGGTTAGGCCAGTCCTGAGGAAGGGTCTTGGCCTGAAAAGTCAACCGTTCATTCATTTCCACAGATGCTGAATGGCTTGCTGTGTTGTGTGTGTTGCTTTGGGTTGTGTTGTGTGTGTTGTTAGTAAGTTGTGGGCATGCAATGTTGGTGTCAGAAGCATGGCAACGTTTGGGGGCTACGCCCAGCACATCCTCAGACTCGGGCGCATTCCATGGTGTGTTTTGATGTGGTTGTTATAAAATAAAGCTGAACTTTATCAAGTCCATCTTTTCTGTCTTCAAACTTCCAGCATATTCTGGAGTGAAGGGTCTGCCGTGTGGTGCGTTTGGACAAGGAGGCTCCAACTCTCACACTTGCGGGACATTTTTGTCCTTAAGTCCAAATGTTCGAATATTCCTTCAGGAGGAGGAAGATAAAATTTGGGAGCAAAATGGCATCCGGGGGAAGAGTAATGTATTCAAAGACACGAAGTACCAGCAGCAGGGAGTGTTTGAGCACCATTCACAGCCGAGGTATTTATAGAACATTATAAACTGTGATTTAGGAGCTCTGGAATGTAAATGGTTCAAATTGAGAACAGGCACTCAGTAAGATTAGTAGAAGGCATTCTTTGTGGTGGCAATTACATGTTGGTCCCAGGACAGATCCCCTGATATGGTAATGACGAGGAATTGAAAGCTACTGACCCTCTCTACCTTCGAACCCCCGATGAGGACTGGCTCAGGGACCTCTGGTTTCTTCCTCCTGTCGTCATTAATCGGCCTTTGGTTTTGCTGGCAATGAGTGAGAAGTCATTGTTGTGTCACCATTCAACCAGATTTCCCGTCCTGATTAAGGATACCTCCTCCTCGCCGAGGATCAACACTGGTGCACCTCGGGGGTGTGTGCTTAGCCCACTGCTCTACTCTCTATATACCAATGACTACATGGTTAGGCATAGCTCAAGTACCATCTATAAATTTGCTGATGATATAACTGTTGTTGGTAGAACCTCAAATGGGGTTGAGAGGCATACAGGAGCGAGATATACCAACTAGTGGAGTGGTGTCTCAGCACTGAACCTGGCACTCAACGTCAGTAAGATAAAAGAACTGATTGTGGACTTCAGGAAGGGTAGGATGAAGGAACCCATACCAATCCTCATAGAGGGATCAGAAGTGGCGAGACTGAGCAACTTCGAGTTCCTGGGTATCAAGATCTCTAAGGATCTAACCTGGTCCCAACATGTCGATGCAGTTATAAAGAAGGCAAGACAAGGACTGTACTTCATTAGGAGTTTGAGGAGATTTGGCATGTCAACAAATACACTCAAAAACTTCTGTAGATGTACCATGGAGAGCATTCTGACAGGCTGCAAGTCTCGTACAGGGTTGGGGCTACTATACAGGACCAAAAGAAGCTGCAGAAGGTCATAAATTTAGTTGGCTCCATCTTGAGAATAGTCTAGAAAGTACCCAGGACATCTTCAAGCAGCAGTGTCTCAAAGACAGTGTCCATTATTAAGGACTCCCAGCACCCAGGCATGCCATTTTCTCACTGTTACCATCAGGTAGGAGGTACAGAAGCCTAAAGGTACACACTCAGCGATTCAGGAACAGCTTCTTCCCCTCTGCCATCTGATTCCTAAATGGACATTGAACTTGTGAACACGACCTCACTTTTTTAATATATATTATTTCTGTTTTTGCACAATTATTAATTTATTCAATATATGTATACTGTAATTGACTTATTTATTTTTTTCTTCTTCTGTATTAAGTATCGCATTGAACTGCTGCTGCTAAGTCAACAAATTTCACAACACATGCCAGTGATAATAAACCTGATTCTGATTTTGAGGATCTCGACCCAAAATATCAACTGCTTACTCCTCTCCATAGTTGCTGCCTGGCCTGCTGAGTTCCTCCAGCATTTTGTGCGAGTTACTTTGGATTTCCAGCATCTGCAGATATTCTTGTGTTTCAGTCTGCTTCCTGAACGCCAATTTGTCCCCACCTTTGATTCAGCCAACAACAGCCAGCAAGCTTAAGTATGTCATTTGAGGTGATTTTAGCTACAGTTAAGTATAAGGTGAACAGAGCAGGGGGCTAAGCACACAGCCTTGTGATGCTTCTGTGCTGATGGTGATTGTGGAGGCCAATCCACCCTACCTGAGGTCTGCAAGTGAGGGAGTCAAGGATCTAGTTGCACATGGAATCCTAGGTCATGGGGATTCGAGTAGTGTTGAATGCCAGGCTGTAGTCAATGAAGAGCATTCTGTTATATGCACTTTCATTGCCCAGATGTTCCACGATTGAGTGAAGTGCCAATGAAATGCATCTGCTGTTGACCTGCTATGTCAACAGGCAAATTGGAGCGGATCCAAGTCACTCCTCAGGCAAGAGTCAATCTCATTCATGTCAAAGCATTTCCCCAGGTCAGCTGGCATGGTAGTGCGATCACTTTGCAGCGGTAATGATCACCGATCAGGGTTAGGTTCCCGCTGCTATCTGTAAGGAGTTTGTACATTTCTTCCAGGTTTCCTCCCACATTGCCAAGACGTACAGGTTAGGGTTAGTGAGTCGTGGGCGTGCTGTAAGTGTGGTGACACTAGCATGTTGTCACTGATTAGATTTGACGCATTTCACAAACGATGCCTTTCGCTGCATGTTTCGATGCTGTGTAAAGCTAATCTTTAATCTCTGCAGAGAAGCTCATCAGGTCAGGCAGCATCTATGGAAAGGAATAAACAGTCGACCCTTGGGTCTCAGCCTGAAACATCGACTGCTTATTCCTCTCCGTAGATGCTACCTGACCTTCTGAGTTCCTCCTGCATTTTGTGTATGTTACTCTGAATTTCCAACATCCGCAGAATCACTTGTGTGTTAAACTCATTAATCAGTTACCTGTAGAGAATGGAATGAAGGCATCTCTCTTCACAAACTTGCCAGATGCATCCAGGAAGTGACCTGGGTTGAACATTTCAGGCTTTTCCCACTGTGTTTTATCATAGAGTACAGAGGCTAGTAAAGGAATGATGTAGGTTCCCTGCAGAAAACAAGAATGAAGTCATACCCTCTTCTTATTACTAACATTGGGGAGGAGATACAGGAGCCTGAAGACACACACAATGTTCCCATTCTTCCCCTCTGTCATCAGATTTCTGATCAGACCATGAACCCATGAATATTACCTCATTATTTTGATCCCTTTTTGCACTATAATTATTTCTATACCATCATTAAGAACCCTCACCATCCAGGGCACGCCCTCTTCTCATTGCTACCATCAGAGAGGAGGTACAGGAGCTGGAAGACACATGCTTGAATTCAGAAAAGGATCCTTGTTCGTGCCATTAGGTTGGAGGTTATACGAGGTTTTGCTCCTCCAGCCTGAGAGTGGCCTCATCGTGGCAGCAGAGGAGGCCATGGACTGACATGTTGCAATGGGAATGGGAAGTCAAATTGAAATAGGTGACCTGTGGGATATCCTGCATTTTGTGGCAGATGGAGAAAGATGCTCGGCAACTTCTCCCATCACCATCTTATTCTGGCTTCTGCCTCCTTCCTTTCCAGCTCGTGATGAAAGGTTTCAGCCCGAAACATCGACTGCTGAGTTCCTCCAGCACCTTGTGTCGATGGATTTTGTTCGGTTTATTTGGCGCTTTTATTCCGTCAGTATCAGGAAGGTGATACTAATGAAAGCACTCTGCTCGCGTGAGAGATACACGTCAGGGTAATTGGTCTGTGTGTTGAAGCCCACCTTGGGGATGAAGTAGCCCTGGAAGTTGATGTCAACAGTCGTGGTCCTCGGGATGCCCAGTGGCGCAATGTTGGCGAAGCGCTGCACCTCATGAATGACGGCGTCTGTGTACGGCATGTGCCGGCGGTCCTCCATTCTGACCGACCGCTCCGATCCAATCACCCTGTCGACCTCCTCCTGGACTCTCTCTGCAGGAGCGAAAGGTGAACCTTATTTTGGCAGTGGTGAGTGAACCTTAACCATCACTGAACGTAGAACACAGAACCGTGCAGCGCAGGACAGCCCAGAACGTTGTGGCGATTTTTTACAAATGGCCTCTTTCTGGGCATCATTCATATCCCTGGGCCTCTCTAAAAGCTTCTTCAACTCCACTAGACTACCTGCTTCCACTGCTACCCTGGTAACCATTCGAGGCACCTCTGCGTAAACAATTTGCCCCTCTCTTTGCCTTTAAGCTTCTCATCTCTAACCCTGAAAGCACCTTGTCCAGTGTTTCATCTGGAGGACAGATTCTGACCTGGTGGCAAATACATTTTATGGAACTACTTAGGATAAATACTGTAAGAACCAAGGCTCTGCGAGGCAACAGGCCTGGGCTGAGAATGAGAGAGACCTGAGGTTCCATTAACTTGCCACATCAGAGAGGTCGGATACAGGCTGAATGGAGGCAGTGGGGTCCAGGCCCAGGAGTGCATCAAAGCCACTGAAACCAATGTTTGGATGACAATAGGTGCCTCGCCAGATTGGAAAGGTCAGGACATTGAGGTGAGGGATGGGACTGCTCTGCCACCTTTCTTCGGTTCCGCACTGAGCTATGGGTCTCATGCTCTCTTTATGGACCAGTTCAGATCACTGTTTGCTTGTGGTTCTTGTTTACATGATTTGATTTGTTATTTTTCCCTCATTCTCTGCACACTGGGGTGGTTGATGATCTTTTTTCCATGGGTTCTTTTGCGTTTCTTTGTTTCATGGCTGCCTGTCAGGAGCCCAGTCTCAAAGTTGTGTCAATTATACACAGTCTGATAATAATTGTACTTTGAACTTTGATATTGTGGTGAACTATGTGCCTGTCGGGACACGCCCCTGCTGACTGCTCCTGTGGCTCCTCCCACAGGCCCCTGTATAAAGGAGACCTGCGGCCTGAAGATCGGCCTCAGTCTCCAGGACCTTGTATGATAGACACTCACTCCTGGTTCCTTCTTCCAGTCAATAAAAGCCGATATCTCGCCTACGTCTCAGTGTGAGTTATTGATGGTGCATCAGATATACAACAGAAGTTGTCACATCTAGCGAGAAACCCGTGTGTCTAAAGAAATTCAGCACGTACCTATTGGCCCTCATCAATAGTGTATTAATACGTCACAGAAAGCATCCAATCTGGATCTAACTCGGTTTGATCTGGCAACTACTCTGTTCAAGGCAGAGAGATGAGGGCGTAGCTCACCACGTCATGGGAATCAGCCTCCCCTCCGTGGACCCTGACTACACCTCACTGCCTCAGTAAAGCAGCC
Source organism: Hypanus sabinus (assembly GCF_030144855.1). Taxonomy (NCBI): domain Eukaryota; kingdom Metazoa; phylum Chordata; class Chondrichthyes; order Myliobatiformes; family Dasyatidae; genus Hypanus; species Hypanus sabinus. The sequence goes on along the minus strand of NC_082710.1, from coordinate 181,415,273 downwards.
AACATAGCCAAAGATCCCACCCACACCAGACATTCTCCCTTCTCTGATTGGGCAGAATTTACCACAGCCTAAAAGAACATACCTCTGGGCTGAAAGGCATCCTCTACCCCACTGTTGTCAGACCCTAGTTCAATACGATGGATCTTGATCTCATGATCTGCCTTGCTATGGCCTTGCACTTTATTGTCTATCTACACTGCACTTTCTCTGGAACTGTAACACTTTATTCTGCCTTCTGGAATTGTTTTTCCCTCGTACTAACTGGTGTGATGAAATGATCGGTATGAATGGTATGCAAAGCAGAGTTTTTTACCACGTCCCAGCAAATGTGGAAATGATAAGCCAATTTACATCAGTAGTAAATACATGTGGTTTGAAGAGATGGAATTTCTCTTCCCTTTTCTCCTAATGAACGTTTGCCTGAAATTTAATCCAGAGAAGAATGAGGTATCACATTGGCGGAGGGGCAACAAGGCGAGGGAGCTCATAAGAATGGCAGAGAGGTGTCCTGAGAAAGTGTGTCCTCAGGTGCTTAAAGGAGTCAGTCGAAGCCAAGCAGCTGGCTAAGAAGCCAAACAGCTTGCATGAGCTTTGGACTCTTTCAGTGTGTGATTGTGATATCATTTGTGCTTGCTATCTTGTGCTGTGTGTGACTGTTGGTAGCTTGTTTGACCCACTTTGACCCCGGAGTAACACTAGTTTGGCTGTATTCACGAGTATTCATGAATGCTTGAATGACAGGAAGGTTCTCTTCTAGCTCTGGCTCTGCACTCATTTGAGTCCAGAAGAATGAGGGGAGATCTCATTGAAACCAATCCAGTATTGATAGGGTGGATATGGAGAAGATGTTTCCAATAGTGGGAGGGTCGAGGAGCAGAGGGCACAGACTCAGAAGAGAAGGACATCATTTTAGAACAGAGATTGGCTATGTTAAAAGTGGAGGCTGATAGGTTCTAGATTAGTAAGGATGTTAAAGGTTACTGGGAGATGGCAGGAGAATAGGGTTGAGAAGGAAATCGATCGGCCATATTGAATGGCAGAGCAGGCTCGATGGGCCGAATGGACTAATTCTACTCCAATGTCATATAGTCTTATGATGGGTGCAATCTCTTCACTCTGTCCTGTAATAATCAAAGAAACAGATCCCTCTACCCACTGTGGCTGTACTGAGCTTTGACGTCCATCCTCACAATTCATATTTTCCCTCATTGACTTCTCCTCGCCCACTACCACCTGAAATAGGAAAGGAAAGGCGATGCTTGAGTTTCTCCTCACTTTGGATGTCAGGGTACTTTATCATGATGTACATGGCCCAGCGAATTGTAGTGGCAGTCGTGCCCATCCCGGCGATGAAGAGATCGCTGGTCGTGATCAGGAGATTCTTCTCATGGAAGTATGTGCCCGGGTTTTCCGACTCCTTGGAGAGAGAATCACACAGCAGTCAGTACGTGATCTCCAGAGATCTAAAACCTGTAATACAGCAGGTCAGGCCAAAACCTGGGCCTCTGCTCCACACTCAAAGGCCAGTGATGTGGACATGAAGCAAATGACATCTGTGGATAGATACCAGGCCACAAGTGCTGAGAGCAAACACGGGGGGGGGGAACAGGGCTGGTGGCCATCCACCCCCTATATCGGCGGGGGTCAGGGTCAGAAGTTCATTGTGGACAGGAACCACGAAGGCCGCTGACATGTCAGTTCAGCGAGCCAGTGAGTCTGGAGTTCATGGCCAGCAGTTTGGGTCCCGTCATCCGGAGGCCTATTGTAATTCTTTGAGGAGATTACATAGGATAGATAAAAGGTATGTAGTGGATGTTGTATATTTGGACTTTCAGAAAGCATTTAACAAGGTGCCACAGAAGAGTCTGCTTACCAAGTTAAGAGCCCATGGTATTACAGGAAAGTTACTGGCATAGTTAGAGCATTGACTGATTGGTAGGAAGCAGCGAGTGGGAATACAAAGTTCCTTGTCTGGTTGGCTGCCAGTGACTAGTGGTGTTCTGTAGATGTTGATATTGGGACCACTTCTTTTTATTCTGTATATAAATGATTTAGATGATGAAATAGATTGCTTTGTTGCCAAGTTTGCTGATTAGTGGAGGGGCAGGTAGTGTTGAGGAAACAGGTAGGCTGCAGAAGGTCTTAGACAAAATAGGAGAATGGGCAGGAAAGTGGCAAATGAAATGCAATGTTGGAAAATGCATGATCATACACTTTGGTAGAAGAAATGAATGTGCAGACTATGAGTAGTTTTGTAAAGAAGAATGACAAGAAATTGCAGTGTCCAGTTGTGCAAAGTCTTATTCAGTCTTATTCACACAGGCTGAAGGCTGTAATTGCTGCCAAAGATGCATCTACTAAATACTGACTTGAAAGGGTGAATACTTATGCAATCAGTTATTTTGTGTTTTATATTTGTAATTAATTTAGATCACTTTGTAGAATCTGTTTTCACTTTGACACAGAATAGTCTTTTTTCTGTTGATCAATGTCAAAAAAAAAGCCAAATTAAATCCACTGTGATTCAATGTAAAACAATAAAACATGAAAACTTCTTGGGGTGGGTTGTGAATACTTTTTATAGGCATGGTACATGTGATAAATGAATCTGAACTTGAATCTCACCTCTTTCTGCTTCTTGATGTAGGTATCAATGAAGCTCCTGATGTCATTTTCGTTCATCTCCTGGTGTTTAGCTTCAATGATGTCCTTCAGGCACATCTTCAACTTGGTGAAATGTGTGCAAATCTCTTTGTGGCTCCCAGGCAGAAAACTCAGAAAAGGATAAGCATTATACACCTGCCAAGTAATAAATTAAATCCTTAAATATCAGAAACTTATGTCTTCTAAAGTTCAAAGTAGATTTATTGTCAGAGTATGTATGCCATTATATAACCTTCAGCTTCACCTTCTTGCAAGCAGCCACAGAACAAAGAAACACCATAGAATCCATGAAAAACCCTGCACTACCCTACATCCAACGTGCAAGAAAATAGTTCATTGTGCAAACAATAAATAAAGTGAACAAATAACGCACTGAACATGAACCACTGAGTCTCCAAATTAAGTCCCCAGCCACGGGGCCAGTTCAGTGCTGAGGAGAAGACCTTATGCAGGATTGAACTCACTATAGTTACAGATCTTGGCCAAGGTGCATCAAGGTCTTTAATACGTTATATCTCAACAAATGATATCTCGTCTGCAAATAAATTGACCGCTATTTTGTACTGTCAAGGGGCAAGAATGTAGAATGGTCAGTAGCACAATGTTTCACAGCACTGGTGATCAGAGACGAGTTTGTACGTTCTCCCTGTTAGCACATGCGTTTCTTTCCTGTGCTCCAATTCCCTCCCACATTCCAAAGATGTACGGGTTATGGTTAATAAGTTGCAGACATGCCACGCATGTCCACAGACTGTGTTGGTCGTTGACGCATTTCACTGTATGTTTCAATGTACCTGCGATAAACAAAGGTCATTACACCTTTACCTGGACCATTGGGCTACCAAGCAGTCGAAAGCTTTCGTGGACCAAGTTTCCTATGGTAAGGAAGGTCGTGTCATCATATTCAAAGCGGTTTCCAAAAACGATTGAGCAGATAATATTGGCCGTGGCAAAGTTTATTATAATGTCCGTGTCGAATGGCTGACCTGCAAACAGAGATAGGGAGGGGAAGGTGATGAGGAATTCTAAACACGAGCTCGTGTGATTGATAGTGTCACTGTTCGTGCAACTGCTTCACAGCAGCAGTGAATGCCGATCGGGCTTTGGTGTTGGCTGCTGAGGGTAAGAAGTCTGTATATTTTCCCCGTGACTGCGTGGGCTTTCCTCAGGTGCTCCTGTTCCCTCCCACATTCCAAAGGTGTACAGGTTAGGGTGTAAGTTGCGGGCGACACTTGAAGTTTGCCCACGGCTTTTCCTCGGACTGCGTTGGTCATTGGATATTTCGCCCATAACTGCGTGGGCTCCCTCCGGGTGCTCTGGTTTTTCCCGTATTACAAAGACATGTTGTGGGCCGGGAGCAGGGTAACGCTTGGTGAGAAGCTGAAGGCACTATATAAATCCAAATCCTTTTTACCTTGTCACACCTCACCAGAGACTCACACATGCACAAGCATACAATAACTAACTCAAAATCCTTCGGCCTAAAAGCACGGACCACCAGGTCCAAAGACATCTTCTACTCCACAGTTATCAGACTCTTGAGTGAAATTGTGCAACAAGACGGACTCTTGGCCTCACAGTCTATCTTGTTGTGATCTTGCACTTTATCGTTTACATGCACTCCACTCTTTTGGAAGCTTTTACACTTCATTCTGCATCCTACCCTAATGCACTGTGTAATGACTTAACCTGTGTGAACAGTATGCAAAACAAGCTTTTCACTGTATTTCAGCAGATGTGACAATAATAAACTAATACCAGTACCAATGTCCACCAATACATCAATAAACCGGTATCCATAGTTAGTCAGACATCCAGGTGTGGGTACTCAGCTAACCGAGAAACTTTGGGAAAGTTGCCATTGACAATGCTACGCACCCTTCATATGAGGCGCTCCTAATAAATATCTTGGGTGGGTGGAAGAGTGACTTAAATGTTCACCCATCCATCAGAGATATTTATCAGGAGCATTGCACATGCAGGGCCCTCAGCGTTGTCAGCAAACCCTCCCATTTGTCCAACGATCTCTTCGTCCTCCTACCATCAGGCGAGAGGTACCACAGCATTATGACAAGAGCTGTTAGCATTGGAAACAGTTTCTCCCCTCCAAACCCCCAGACCCTGAGACTTCCAAACTCCCTGCCACCAGTCAGCTTTCATCACGCATTGTACTGTTTACCTTTTTACCTGTGCTGTAAATGCACCTTATTATTTGTTGATCTATTAGTGGTAATATTAACTTTCTGAACTATACGTACTGTATTGTGCACCTTACTCCTGAGGAACTTTGTTTCATTTGGCAGTATATAAGCACACACTTGACTGACAATGAACTTGAACAAGCTTTTTCCGGTACCTGGAACATGTGACAATAATAAACTCCAATATCCACCAATGAATCAGTAAACACAGATGGTCAGATACCCAGGAGCAAGTACTCAGGCAGCCGTTTAGGGAACTTTAGGAAAGTCAGAGATACTCTGAACAGGTTTATTCCAAAGACATATGAGCTCCTCAGCATAGGTGTAGACTCAGAACTGGTCTGGAAAGGGATAATTTTACTCCCTCTCCCTCTCAGAGATCCATACCTGAACTGAGATCCCTGCACACCCAGGTGGCAGCTCACACACCCAGGTACTGCATATACACACTCACAAAGCCACATTTAGATATATAAATTTACAAATGTTTTGATGCACAGACGTTAAATACCTCCCCACACTCCCCTCTCTCCCTCTCCACCCCCATTCCCCCCAAACATACATTACGTACACATGTGCAAAAACATCATGTGTGCAACTACATACCACACTCACTCAGACACACAAACACCCCCCCTCCACACACACATACACACGCACACACGCATACATGCACACACACAAACATACACATACTAGTGGCAATTTGAACTCTGGGGTACTACAGGTTCTTCACAGCACAGAAGTACATCGTACAGGCCAGCAGATCTGAGCCTGCCCCTGCTCCAGTGAGAAGCAGACTGTGTGGGTGCCTGAACGCCTTTGTTGGCGCAGTTCTTGTATGCATGATGTGTGCGTCCGCAGATCAGAGAGCATCTGCGGAAAGAGAAGCACGGTTAATGTTTCAGATCGAAAACCATGCTTCGAAAAGAAGCAAATTAAAACCAACTTGTTCTTCCTGTTTCCTACTTCTGAAGAAAAGTTTTCAACCCTCAACATCATGTCCCAGTCTTTGTTTATGTACAGTTTGTCACAAATTCTTTTGGATATCTTTATTTTCCTGTAACTGCCTGCATTAAGCTGAATCTCAGGGTAATAGGTGGCAACATAAACTGTACTACCTCATCCTGGAGAAGGGTCTCAGCCCGAAAGGTCAACTTCTATTCCTCTCCAAAGATGCTGCCTGACCTGCTGAGTTCCTGCAGTGTTTTGTGTGTGTTACTCTGGATTTCCAGCATCTCTTGTGTATATGGGTGACATTGATATTAAATTTACTTTGACTTTGACATTAACTCCACTCTTCTTTGTATAAGTGCTGCATAGCTGAGAAGAGTCTCTCTTCTCGCCATCACGGACATTTACACTACACGCTGCATCCACAAAGGAAACAGCATTATGAAGGACCCCACGCACCCCTCATACAAACTGTCCTCCCTCCTGCCGTCTGGGAAAAAGCTCCGAAGCATTCGGGCTCTCACGACCAGACTATGTAACAGTTTCTTCCCCCAAGCTCTCAGACTCCTCAATACTCAGAGCCTGGACTGACACCAACTTGCTGCCCTATTGTCTTGTTTATTATTTATTGTAATGTCTGCACTGTTTTGTGCATTTTATGCAGTCCTGGTAGGTCTGTAGTCCAGTGTAGTTTTTTTCTGTGTTGTTTTTTACGTAGTTCAGTCTAGTTTTTGTACTGTGTCATGTAACACCATGGTCCTGGAAAAAGTTGTCTCATTTTTACTGTGTACTGTACCAGCAGTTATAGTCAAAATGACAATAAAAAGTGACTTGACTTGACTAACCTCCAAAGTTCAAAGGTTAAAGCTTACCTTTGAATGATCTAATCCTTTCCATCAGGAAGCCAGCCTCCTCGATGATTTTATCTTCAATAGACCTCTTGCCCATTCCGAAATCCCGCAGAGTTGAGAGCGTGAACCTTCGCATCTGTTTCCAGGGCTCTCCATTGGACCAGACCACGCCTGCAAGCAGGTGAGAGAACTTGTCAGTCTCGCACATCCAGCCTCAGGGAGTTCAAAGTTCTTGGGCTGAGTACCGTTTGATAGACGATTCAATCAAATCAAAGGTCATGGATCAACTGTGTTCGCCATATACAGTTACATGTATTAGGTATTTGTTGTGTTGACTTGGTCAGGGTGTGACATGCAACCAAAAAACAACATTCAACAATTATAAAGAGTAAATAATTATGGAAATCTTAGAGGCTGAAGGATGGATGGGGGGGATAAGTAGAATGTTTGATCAGATTAACTGCATGGGGGAAGAAGCTCTTGAGATGGTGTGAGTTTTTTTTCTAAGGGTATAGCCCTGTGGAGCTTTCCAGAAGGAAGTTCTTTTGGAACAGGCAGTTTGCAGGGTGGGTGGTGTTCTCATAAAGGCAGCTTTGGGCACATTCGCCTTCAAAGATCGAAGTATTGAGTACAGGAGTTGGATGTCATGCTGAAGTTGTATGAGACGTTGGTGAGGCCTAATTTGGAATATTGTGTGAAGTTTCGTCATCCATCTACAGGAAAGATGTAAGACTTTTCCTGCACGCTCCTTCATCCTGAACGCATACAGGTCTGGCAGTGATGGTAGACTGCAGACCTGACTGTTCACTGTAGTGTCTGTACATTGTGACAGGATGCTGCACCAAACCAGATAGTAATGGTAACTAGAGTTAAGATTGGATCAGCCATGATCTTGTTGAATGGCGGAGCAGGCTTGAGGGGCCGATTGGCCTACTCCTGCTCCTATCTCTTATGTTCTTATGTAATGGTGATGTGAGGAGGCTCGCTGTGATGGTGGTGTAGAATTACATCAGTACATTATTAAGGGATTGGACACGCTGGAAGCAGGAAGCATGCTCCCGCTGATGGGTGAGTCTAGAACTAGAGGCCACAGTTTAAGAATAAGGGGTAGGCCATTTAGAACTGAGATGCAGAAAAACTTTTTCACCCAGAGAGTGGTGGATATGTGGAATGCTCTGCCCCAGAAGGCAGTGGAGGCCAAGTCTCTAGATGCTTTCAAGAGAGTGTTAGATAGCTTTAGATAGCAGGGTCAAGGGATATGGGGAGAGGGCAGGAACGGGGTACTGATTGTGTATGATCAGCCATGATCACAGTGAATGGCGGTGCTGTCTAGAAGGGCCGAATGGCCTACTCCTGCACCTATTGTCTATTGTCTATTGTCTACATATTGGGAAGATGGAAATTTACCAGTTGCTGCAGGAAGTGCATCCTCTGCCGAGACTTTCGGCTAATGAAGGAGATATGATTTCTCCACAAGGTCCTAGATGAGGAATGCTACTTCAGAAACAATGTGCAGACACCACCGTGTTGCCTGTTTAACACAGACAATCCAACTTCTTGGCAAGTACAGCACTGCACAGGAAGAGAGCATTCATTCCTCTGTGTTGTACTAACCCCTCGTTTGAACTTCCTTTAATTCTATACCCAAACTCGGCTCTCCCAGAGCCCTGAAAATTTTCTTTTACAATTTTATTTTACAAGATATCCCTTAAAGATAATTGTTCATACCACAATGCGCTGCAGTTTATAACAACTCAAATGATTTTTCTCAGACAGATTTCCAAATCAGGATTATAATCAAGTTTATTACACTGACATACAGTATGCCGTTAAATTTGCTGTTCTGCAGCAGTACATTCAACTATTAAAAACATGACTACAGGTCACAATAAGAAATAAAGGCCAATAATTAGTGCATAAAGTGAGAATAGTGACTAGTATTCATGGGTTCATGGTCCATTTAGAAATCTGATGGTGGAGGGGAAGAAGCTGTTTCTAAAATATTGAGTGTGGATCTTCAGGCTCCTGTACCTCCTCCTTGATGATAGCAACGAGAAGAGGGCGTGTGCTGGATCCTTACATTCTGTTGAAGTGGGTTTAGTTCATTCTTTCTTCACCCACCTTCCATCAGGAAGGAGATACAAAAGCCCAAAAGCACATGCCACCAGGCTCAAGGGCAGCTTCCACCCCAATGTTTTAAGACTATAGAACAGTTCCCTAAATGGCCACTTGTTCTCACAATCCACCTCATTGTAACCTTACACCATACTGATTGCCTGCACTGCACTATCTTTGTAATTGTGACACTTCATTCTGTATTCTGTTATTGTTTTCTCTTGTTCTACCTCAATGCACTGTGTAGTGATTTGATCTGTGTACATGAAGTATGAAAAGTAATTTTAAATTGGTTAATGACAATAATCCTTCTTCTTCTTCTTACAGACACATCTACATGATAAATACTTCTGCTATACCCATATTAACATATTCTTTTGGCATAATATCTTGATCCAAAACCAATCTGGAAAATTTATTAAGAAAAATAAGAAATGAAAACACTCTGTACACTTAAACACACTGAGCGTAACATTACCTAGGACAGAAGGAGGAATAGGAATTACAGACACTAAAAATGTGCATAACAGTCAGATGAAACTTCTAAGGATGTATTTCATCAATGAAAACAGGAATCAGCGCTCCACGCGAGCATATTCAATGTTGATAAGAAGTACACACCACTAAACTTAAGAGAAAGCCCAGACCAGAAACTGAAGATATTATCGCTATTGAAGGAAAGGTTAACGAGTGGAAGAGCATGGTCTTCTGTGGAAGACACTCCCCTGATCTGAGCAGACTAGATGTCGACAAGGAAACATCAAGCGCCTGACTCAGAGTTGAAGACCTCTTCACAGACACAGAGTTCCTTGTGGCAATGCAGGACCAAGTGGTTAAGACAAAATGTATCAGAAGTACATAATAAAAGATCAACTGATTCAAGAGGATAAATGCGGAGAATGCCCGGAGAAATAAGTAACAATCCAACACATTGCAGGATCCTGCAGCAATTCAACTCAGTTTGATTGCTTACACAGGCGCAAGTCACAAACATCATTCACAAGATTCAAACTCATGAGAAACACCATACCTTACTATCAATCCAAGTCTGATCCAATTTTAGAGCTAATGTCCTACAAATTACTTTATGACTGATCCATTATTACAAATAGTACAATCATAACAATGGTCTGTATAAACAAGGAAGAACAACTTACTTAATAGATATAGCCATTCGAAACACACATAATCAATAAGTGAAAACACCAGAAATGTGCTGAATTTTAAAAAATTGTTTATTTACTTACTTATTTAGAGATATAACGTGGAACAACAAGCCCCACCACCCAGCAACACGCCTATTTAATTCTAGCCTAATCACAGGACCATGTACAATGCCCAATTAATCTACTAACTGGTACGACTTTGGACCATGCGAGGAACCTGGAGCACCCGGAGGAAACCTACACACACGGGAAGAAGGTACAAATTTTCTTACAGAGGACGTTGGAATCGAACTCCGAACTCCAACTTCCTGAGCTGTAAGAGTGTTGTGCTAACCACAACACTACCATGGCATTGTGTCCCAGATTCCGGTTATTTGCAGTCTCATTTGCCTACATACAGTACATAGGGATTGGAATTGGTTTAATATGATCAGGTATACCAAGGTACAATGAAAAGCTTTTGTTTGTGTGCCATCCAGACAGATCTTTACATAGGTGAGTACAATACAGTGGCAAAAAAGTAAAAATTTTATCGAGGTTGTAAGACCGGGAAACAGAATGTAAAGAACACACACTGGACACTTTATTAGGTACACCTGCATATTAGTGGAAATATCTCATCAGCCAATCACGTGGCAGCAACTCAATGCCTAAAAGCATGCAGACATGGTCAACAGGTTCAGTTGTTGTTCAGACTGAATATCAGAATTGGGAAGAGATGAGATCTAAGGGACCTTACCATGGAATAATTGTCGGTGCCAGATGGAGTTGTTTGAGTATCTCAGAAACTGCTGATCTCCTGGGATTTTCACTTACAGAAAATGGTGCGAGAAACAAAAAAAAACAGAGAGCTGGCCGTAGTAAATTGAGGCAACGAGGCTTGCTGTGTTTTGTAGAGGACGATTCACCACTCATCCGAGATGCTTCTTCAGTTCTGATTGGTGGTGGGTAATTCCCTGGCTTGTAAACTCGGTCAGTTGCTTATAGGTATAGCAATCACATGAGGTCTGTTTAGAGCCATAGAGGTAATGAGGGCGTCATTAGTCTTATCTTTGCATGAATGGAGGTGTGGACTGTTGTGGAGATGCCAAGGTAGAGGCGTTAGGACTGCATTGTAACTGGCTGACTGGTGGTGTTGTACCCCACCCTCTGTTCAGGGATGGGTTTTCAGTTTGACAATGATGGGTACTTTAACCCCCCTTTCAAACCACCTGTCCTCCCTGTCTACAATGAGCACGTCAAAGGAGTGACCTTTGTCCTTTAGGTGTAGATATACAGCCGGCTCTTGACCTGAGATGTTAGCTGCCCTGCGCTGGGCCATCTGTTTGGAAAATGGTTGTTTTGTCTCACCGATATACAGTTTTCATTGCATTGGATGTGTTTATGTTTGAGTTTAGAATCCTTGGAGTGGATGAGTTTCTGTCTTGAGTGTATTGTAGGTTTGAAAGAGGGGTTAAAAAGCCATCTTTGTCAACACTACTTGTCCCTCCACTAATCCTCGTATCATTTGCAAACTTGGTATCATCGAATTCCTTGATATACTGCATAAAAAGAAGCGGTTCCAACACCGACTCCTGCAGAACACCACTAGTCACTGTCAGCCAACCAGAAAAGGATCCTTTAATTCCCACTCGCTGCCTCCTATCCATCAGCCAATGCTCTAACCATGCCAGTAACTTTCCTGGAATACCATGGGCTGTTAACTTCAAAGACCTTCTGAAAGTCCAAATATACAACATCCATTGTACAAATATACAACACCTTTATCTATTCTACATGTAATCTCCTCAAAGTATTCCAACAGGTTTGTCAGGCAGGATTTTCCTTGAAGGAAACCATGCTGACTTTGTCCTATCTTGTCCCATGTCACCAAGTACTCCATCACTTCATCCTTAGAAATTGAATCAACCATCTTCCCAGCCATCGAGGTCAGGCTAACTGGTCTATAGTTTCCTTTCTGCTGCCTCCCTCCTTCCTTCAAGCATGGAGTGACTTATGTACCCTTTGGTCTTTCAGCTTTTTGAGCAACTTCTCCCTTGTAATAGTAACTGCACCCACTTCTCTTCCCTCACACCTTTCAACCTCTGGCACACTGCTGGTGTGAAGACAAATTGCTCATTTAGTTCATCTGCCATCTCCTTATCCCCGGTTATTATTTCTCCAGCCTCATTTTCTAACGGTCTTATATCCACTCTCATTTCTCTTTTATTTTTTCACATACTTAAAAAAGCGATTAGTATCCACTTTGATATTGTTTCTAGCTTGCTTTCATACTTCATCTTTTCTCTTCTAATGATCCTTTTAGTTGCTCCCTGTAGCAGCTTTTTAAAAGCTTCCCAATCCTCTATTGTCCCGCTAGTTTTTGTTTTGTTGTATGTCCTCTGTTTTGTTTTTACATTGGCTTTGATTTCCCTTATCAGCCACTTAAGTATTTCTTTGTTTTTGGAACACATATGTCCTTCTTTTCTCGCTTTTCTCAGAAACTCAGTCTGCTGCTGCTCTGCTGACATCCCTGCCAGCACTTCCTTTGGCCAACTCCTCTCTCAAACCTCTGTAATTTCCTTTACCCCACTGAAATACTTTACTTTCTTCCTATCAGATTTCAAGTTGAGCTCGATCATATTATGATCACTGGCTCATAAGTGTTCTTTTGCCTTAAGCTCCTTAATCACCTCCAGTTCATTACGTAACACCCAAACCAGTCCAGCTGATCCTGTAGTAGGCTCAATGACAAACTGCTCTAAAAAGCCATTTTATAGGCATTCGAGAAACTCAGTCTCGAGAGATTCCTTTCCTACCTGATATTCCCAATTGACCTGTATGTTAAAATCTCCCATGACTACCATAGCATTGGCTTTTGACTTGGCTTTTCTATTTCCTGTTGTAATCTGTGGTCCACCTCCCAGCAACTGTTGGGAGGCCTGTATATAACTGCCATCAGGGTCCTTTTACCCTTGCACTTTCTTAACTCAACCCACAAGGATTCAACTTCGTCCGATACTATGTCACACCTTTCTACTGATTTGATGCCATTCTTTACCAGCAGAAACACGCCACCCCCTCTTCCTATCCCTCTGATACAGCGTGTAACCTTGGACAGTCAGCTCCCAACTACAACCATCCTTCAGCCACGATTCAGTGATGGTCACAACATCATACCTGACAGTCTGTAATAGTGCAACAAGATCATCCACCTTATTGCTTATACTGTACTCCACACATTGAGATATAACACTTCGTGTGCTGTATTTGCTATCCTTTTTGATTCTGTGTTCCTAATGTACTGTAACTCACCCTGCTGGCTGCAATTACATCCTATGATCTGCCTACCCTTCCTGGCAGTCTGACTGCATGCTATCCTTGCTTCTTTACCATTCGTCCCACCCTCAGTCCCTTCACTTCAGTTCCCATCTCCTGCCAAATTAATTTAAACTCTCCCGAACAGCTCTAACAAATCTGCCCACGAGAATTTTTGTCCCCCTCGGGTTCAGGTACAACCCATCACTTTTGTACAGGTCATACCTCCTCAAAAGAGATCCCAATGATCCAAGAACCTGAAGCCCTGTCCCCTGCACCAGCTTCTCAGCCACACATTTATTTGCCAAATCATCCTGTTTCTACCCTCACTGGTGCGTGGCACAGGCAGCAATCCAGAAATTACTACCCGGGAGGTCCAGCTTCTCAGATTTCTACCTAGCTCTCTAAATTCTCTTTTCAGGACCTCATTTCTTTTCCTTCCTGTGTCATTGGTACCAATATGTACTAAAACATCTAGCTGCTCTCCCTCCCTCTCTAAAATGCTGTGGACGTGATCCAAGAAGTCTTCGACCCTGGCACCTGGGAGGCAACATACCATCCGGGTGTCCCGTTCACATCCACAGAGTCTCCTGTCTGTTCCCCTCACTGTCGAGTCTCCTATCACTATCACTCCACCCTTCTCCCCCTTTACCTTCTGCATCACGGACCCATGCTCAGTGCCAGTAACCTGGTTTCTGTGCACAGTGCACCGGTACTGACTGTGTAAGCTGTGTTTAAAGATAAATACAAATTTTGAGCAGAATTATTTTTCGCATGTTAGCATATGGTAGACATGTTTTTACATCTTGGGGGAGGCAAAAGGTATATTGTGCCTAAGAGGGTCACTGGCAAGTATAAAGGTGCTTTAGAGGGGTGTGGACAAGCAGGAAAGTCCTGGGGGGGTGGGTTAGGCTGAAAAAGGTTGGGAAACACTGAGTTATGCCAAGCCCCAGGAATGGGCTTTGCGATCTACAAGGTAAATCAATTGCTGGAATCTCTTGGTTTAATGAAAGAGATGCTGTTTTTCTTGGAGCAGTTCCTCATCTAATGTAACCTTTCAGCTCTCTCTAGGTCTTACAAAAAAACACTCTTGTACTTACATCTCCCCGTGTATATGATTTTGAAACTTGCCCTCATTGCTGCGTGGGTCCTGGCCCTGTTACAAGGATTTTTCAGCAGCACCTTTGATGGTGCATCTGTGGTGAACAGCAGGCATCAAAGGCTGGGTTCAAAGGCAAAACAAGGCTGAGCTGCGGGCCCCTCCTGACCACTCGCCAACACACCAGGGCAGACTGATGTGATTGGTTGTGCATCGTATCCGATGGCGACAGTGAAAGGCAGTATGGGAGAGTTTTTCAAGTGGAAAGGCCCGTCGCACTCTCTCAACCTCCGAAGTCTGAGTCCAATGGGAGAAATGGGAGAAATTTTCGTCACAGACTGTCCTTCCTCAGTGATAGTGGCAACTCTAACTTGCTCCCCACGAAGTGTCGCAGAACCTCATTCTTGGTGGTCGGATTTCACTGTTGATCCAATCTCATGCCTATCTCACAAGGGTAACTTACAGGTTTGGGGCAAACACGGGGCAAACTACAATGCCAATTTACTTACAGGTTTGTGCGTCTTTGTAGGTGGAAACCAGGGTACCCAGTGGAAATTTACCCAGTCAAAGGAGGACCGTTTAACTTCCACACAGACAGTGGCCAAGGGCAGGAATGGACCTGGCTTGTTACAGCTGTCAGATGGCAACACAACTAATGACCCCACAACTGCCCAGTCCACACAGTCACTTCCCCCGTGGTGGGGAATCAATAAGACAGGTTAAAGGTGAGAGGGAAGGGGTTTAAGAGGAAGCTGAGCAGCATGGTGCATCACCGGTCTGGGTTCAATTCCCACCTCCGTCTGTAAGGAGTTTGTACGTTCTCCCCATGATCACGTGGGTTTCATCTAGGCCTTCCAAAGACGTACAGGTAAGTTGTGTGCATGCTTGGCTGGTACCAGAAACATGTGGGCAGTCCTCGCTGATCTGACTTGACGCAAACAACACATTTCACTGTATGTTTCGATGCACATAAGACCACAAACCATAAGACACAGGAGCAGACAGGCCTTTCAGCCCATCGAATCTTCTCTGTATTCCATCATCACTGATCCCCAGACCCACTCAACCCCAGACATCTGCCTTCTCGCCATATCCTTTGACGCCCTGACCAATCAAGAAACGATCAACTTCCGCTTTAAGTATACTTATGGACGTGGCCCCCACTGCACTGTAGCAGAGCATTCCACAGATTTACTACTCGCTGGCTAAAAAAGATCCTCCTTACCTCTGTTCTAAAAGGTTGCCCCTCAAGTCTGAGGCTGTGCCCTCTAGTTCTGGATAGCCCCACCATAGGAAACACCCTCTCCATGTCCACCCTATCTAGTCCTTTCAACATTCACTAGGTTTCAATGAGATTTCCCCCCCACCCACCACTCCCACCTGCATTCTTCTAAATTCCAGTCGTTACAGGCCCAAAGCTGCCACTCTCCTTATATTTGAACCCCTTAATTCCTGGAATTATCCTTGTAATCCTCCTCTGGACTCTCTTCAATGACAACACATCCCTTCTGAGATATGGGGCCCAAAACTGTTGACAGTACTCCATGCAGCCTGTCTTATAAAGCCTCAGCATTATCTTCTTGCTTTTACGAGGGGTGATTGATATGTTCGTGGTCTAAGGTAGAAGGAGTCAATGTTAGAAAACCTAGCACATTTATTTTTCAACATAGTCCCCTCCTACATTTACACACTTAGCCCAGCAGTCATGGAGCATACGGATCTTGGACCTCTAGAAAGCGTCCACAGATGTGTGATTGATAAGTTTGTGGCCTAAGCTAGAAGGAAATGAGTTATACAGCTCTCGTTACATGCACGTGCAGGTCAGCTCCTTGAGTGATCATGCAGAAAGTTTGAAGTTAATAACTCATCTCCTTCTACCTTAGACCACGAACATCAATCACCCCTGCTGTGGACACTTCCTGGAGGTTCAAGATCCATATGCTCCACGACCGCTGGACTAAATGTGTAAATATAAGAGGGGACTATGTTGAAAAATAAATGTGCTCGGTTTTCTAAAATTGACTCTTACCTTAAGCCAAAAACTTATCCATCACCCCTCGTGTATTCTATTCCCTTGAAGTATAAGGCGACTTAGCATTTGCCTTCTTTACCACAGTCCCAGCCTGTAAATTTACCTTCTGGAGTACTTGCATGAGGTCTCTGAAGTCCCTCTGCACCTCTGATGTTTGAACCTTCCCGTTTAGATAGTGGTCTGCACTATCGTCCCTTTTACCAAAAAGCATTGTCAAACTGCAGTCTGACTGCATGCTACCTTTGCTTTCTCACCTTCCATCACTTCACTCCGGTTCCACCCCCCCCTTAAATTACTTTGGACCCTCCCCAGCAGCTCTAACAAACCTGCCTGTGAGAATATTGGTTCCTCTCAGGTTCAGAACCCATCACTTCATTCCTCCCCCAGAAGAGATCCCAATGATTGAAGAACCTGAAGCCACACGTTACTCTGCCAAATCATCCTGTTTGTACCCTCACAGGCAGCAGTCCCAAAATTACTACCCGGGCGGTCCTGCTTCTCAGCTTTCTGCCTAGCTCTCTGAATTCTCTTTTCTGGACCTCTTTGCCTTTCCTTCCAATGTCATTGGTCCCAATATGTGCCAAGACATCTGGCTGCTCTCCCCCACCCTCTCCAAAATGTCGAGGACACAATCCCAGGTGTCCCTGACCCTGGCACCTGGGAGGCAACATACCATCCGGGTGCCCCGTTCATGTCTCCTGGCTGTTCCCCTGTCAATACCACTCCCCTGTTCTTCCTCTTTCCCTTCTGCACCACGGACCCACGCTCAGTGCCAGTAGCCCGGTCTCCATGGCATTCCCCTGAGAGGTCACCCCCACAAGGGTATCCAAAAGAGTACAGATATCTTTGAGGGGAATGGCCACAGGGGTACACTGCGCCAACTGCCTATTCACGTTTCCACTTATCCTGACAGTCACTCAGCTGCTTGTCTCATGCAGCTTCGGGGTGACTACTTTCCTGTAACTCTGAGTAATTATCTCTTCACTCTCCTGTACAATCCGAAGGTCATCCAGCTGCTGCTCCAGATCCCTAATATAATCTTCAAGCAGCTGCAGCCCGATACACTTCACACAGATGGTGTTCACTGGGTGACTCTGGGTCTCACAGGACTCCAACATCCGGCATGAAGAACACACAACAGACATTTACTACACTAGGTGCAGTAAGAGAGAAAACAGGACCCTTAGTAGAAGCTTACCCAGGGCCGATGCCTTTTTTGATCCAAAGCCTGACACTCCTACTCTCACCACTGGCCAACTCCCAACAACAGCCACCCTGCTTCTCCCTTCTGTGCGTCTAAACAAGCATCGCTGACCTGCAGAAAACCTCGCCACTGCAGCCTTCTCCTGCCACTGACCGGGCTGTCAGACACCACTTGGAGTTATGTGAGCAGTTTTGGGCCATTTATCTAAGAAAAGATGAGCTGGCATTGGAGAAGGTTCACGAGAATGATCCCTCTATTATCAGAGTGTTCAATGACTCTGAGCCTCCACATATTGGCTAGAAGAATGAGGGGTGAATCTCATTGAAACCAATTGAATATTGAAAGGCCTGGATGCGTGGACTGGAGAAGATTTTTCCTACAGTGGTGGAGTCTAGGGCCAGAGAGCACATCCTTAGAATTAAGTATGTCCGTTTAGAACAGGGGTGAGGAAAAATTTCTTTAGCCAGAGGGTGGTGAATATGTGAATTCATTGCCAGAGTGTGCTGTGGATGCCAAGTCACGGGGTATATTTTGGTAGGTTCCTGATAATAAAGGCATCAGAGGTTATAGAGAGAAGGCAGAAGAATAGAGTTGAGAAGGATAATAAAGGTGATGATGGAGGTTGCCCGATGGACTGGGTGGCCTCATTTTGCTCCTATGTCTAATGGTCTAATGCTGGAATCTGAAGCAACATTGAGATACTGGGGTCCTCAAATGGACAGGCAGCATCTGTGGAGGGAAATAGATAGTTGACATTTGGGTCAAGACCCTTCATCTAGACCACGTGTTCCCAACCTGGGGATCTCGACTCAAAATCTCACCTGTCCATTTCCCTCCGCCTTTTGAATTGCTCCCGGTAGGTTTCTTGATAATGCCGCTTGTCGTTATTATCATGACGATCAACAACAAGTGATAGGATGGTAACTGCCTGAATTATTACATTTTGTTTTCTTTTTTGCTTCAGATTTTTTTCACTGTCATCCTACCCTGTGGAATGAGTTATTCTAAAATGTGCTCCCACCTCATTTCCCTGCACAGTGCCATCATGGCATAACCTTTCACAGTCCTTGTGAGCCGGTTCAATTCCAGCTTCTTCCCGTGACTATGCAGGTTTCCTCTGGATGTTCTGGTATGCTCCCACAGGCCATACAACATAGGAGCAGAATTAGGCAACTCAGTCCACTGCCATTCCATCCTGTCTGATTTATTATCCCTCTCAACCCTGCTCTCTTTCTTTCTCCCCGTAATCTTTGGGACCCTCACTATCAAACTCTGCTTTAAATATACCTACTGACAAGAGAAGGGGTGAAGGCGGACCAGTTGCTTCAGGCAGGCGGGACTCGTCAGCCTCGGACGGCAGCCCACCTAGGAGCAAGAAAGCTCTGATTTTAAACCTCCGCTGCCATGCGGCCATACCCACCCACAGGAAGGGCTTCGGGAGTAAACCCCGAGGAAGAAACCCAGAACCGGGGTCCCTGAGGCAGTTTGATGTTGTTTACAACTTCACTCTGGCAGCCTCTGTGACGACACTGGTGCCAAGCCGTATCGGTGCTTGCCCTGTCCTTGGACTATATCAGTGACGTGGAGAGGGGGAGCCCACGGCATGGGCAACAGCCGGTTTTCAAATCTTCCTGTCAAGCTTGTGCCTGGAGAGGACACAGTCCACCAGAGGCGCAAACCCATGATCCCCTGGGATCGATGGCCGTCTTTCCCCTTTCCAACCATGAGATTCATTTTCTTGTGGGCATTCACAGTAAGTACAAGAAACACAATAGAATCAACGAAAGACCACACCCGACAGGATGGGCAAGCAATCAATGTGCAAAAGACAATGAGCTGTACCTTAGCGTTGCATTCCTGCCTTTATATTCTGGTTCTCAAACTATTATTAATTTGTGGTGATGGCGTTGGAAGCATGCTGATATTTGCGGGCTGCCCCAGCATATCCCTGGACTGTGTTGGTCCTTGATGTCATCTGTGGTGAACTATGTGCCTGTCTGGACACGCCCCCTGCTGACTGCTCCTGTGGCTCCTCCCACAGGCCCCTGTATAAAGGCGATCTGAGGCCTGACGCTCGGCCTCAGTCTCCAGGACATAGTATGATGGACACTCACTCCTGGTTCCTTCTTCCAGTCAATAAAAGCCGATATCTCGCCTTACGTCTCAGTGTGAGTTATTGATGGTGCATCATCATCAACACATTACGCCGTGTTTTGATGGTTTGATGTACTTGCGATAAATAAAACAAACCTTAATCATTTAACAATGAATTGCATGCAATCTGATCCACTATTACATTAATGATACAAACAGATCATTCAAAATAAGAAGGATACTCTGTGTCTCAACACAGCAGCTCAAATAACGTTCTTCTGGGAAAGGTTAGACAATTTAAAAATAAGTATTAAATAATTTACCAGATCCTTCTTTAAGAACGTTCATGATTGGGACATCAGGTCTGCCTAGGAATTCATCGGCATAGTTAATCAGTGCATTCCTCACTGTGTTGTAGCCTGCTAGCACCACTACTTTCTCCGGACCAAGTTTCACGGAATACACCGAGCCATACTTCTCAGACAGCTGGAAACGAAAGAGAGACACTTCATTCATCGTTCCACTTGCACACCTGCTCGTTGTTGCAGGTATCTAATCAACCAATCATGCGGCAGCCTTGTTAATGAGGGAGGTCGGAGGCAATACTGGTTCAAGCCGACAGGAAGACAACAGAAACTCGAATAATCACGCACGGCAAAGGAGATGTGCAGATGAGCGTCTCTGAATGCATGACATGTCGAACCTCGAAGAGGAGGGTCTACGTCAGCAGAAGACTAGGAACACACACCCAATGGCCACTTTATTAGGCACAGTAGGTGGCCAATGACTGCAGTCCATTACATCTGCAAATCTTCAAATCCTTTCTGTTGAAATTGCCTTCTTCAAACCCTATCCCTCCCATCGGATTTTCAGTGCTCAAAATCGTTCTTCAAAGTCTTTCTGACTTTCAATCCGATGAACTATTCCTCACCTCCTTCATTCTCCTGCCCCTCCCTCATTACCATTATTACTGCCCTGTGCAGGGGCAGGCACGATGGCGTAATGCTTTAGCTCAGACGAGCTAAATCTGCTCGATTCCCACCACAGTCCTTAAGAGGTTTGTACATTCTCCCTGTTAGAGGGTGAGTTTCTTCCAGATGCTCTGGTTTCTTCCACCATTCCAAACAGATATAAGGGCAGAAAGTTGTGGGCATACAGTGTTGACATCAGAGGGAGGGTGACAGTTCTGGGCTGCATCCAACACAACCCTCGAACTGTTGATGCAAATGACACATTCACTGTCTGCTTCAATGTTTTGATGTGTATATGACAAACACAGTTAATCATTAATCTTTAAACTTTAATTCTTAATCAGCTTTTCTTTACTCCCTCACTAAACATCTATTATGATGGCTCTGGGCCTGTACTCACTGGAAGTCAGAAGTGTGAGGGGGATAAAGTCATTGAAACAAATGACTGTTGAAAGCCCTCTATGTAGTGGATGTTTCCTATGGTGAGGGAGTCTCGGGTTAGAGGACACAGCCTCAGAATAGAGAGACATCCATTTAGAATGGAGATGAGAAGAAGTTTCTTTAGCCAGAGGGTGGTGAACCTGTGGAATTCACGGCTGGCTGTGGAGGCCAAGTCATTCTGCATATTTAAGGCAGAGGTTGATAGATTCTAGATTGCTCAGGGCATGAAGGGATATGGGGAGATGGCAGGAGATTTGGGCTTCAATCAGCCGTGATGAAATGGTGGAGCAGATTCGATGGGCCAAATGGCATCATTCTGCTCCTGTATCTTATTCTGTATGCTGTATTCCTAATCCCGCTTCCCCACCTCCTATTTGCCCTTGACAATACCTTTCAGTGCCTGGAAATTAGCCCCCAAATGATTGTCAATGCAAGCCGATCCTTCTTTCTCTCCCTCAACTCTCGAGATCACTTTGCAATGTTAAATTTGTTGTAGATAAAAGTTAAGCACAATCAGGAAAGCTCACCAACACCTCAATGTTCTGAAGAGAGCTGCACTATGCTCATGCCATTCTGCAGTACAGAGAAGAGATCACCCTAACAAGCTGCTTCACTACGGAAGCTGCATAGTGATGGGCAGGAAGGCTCTGCAATGGATAACTGACTAACGCATCACCAACACCAACTTATCTGCCAGCAATGAGCCCACAAAAGTAACATCATGAAAGCTCCCACCTACCCTGCTCATGTCCTTTAGGAAGGAGGCTACATAGCATCTACACCAGGATGTGTCGAGGATGACAGACAAGGGAGAGGTAGTGGATGTCAGTTACTTGGACTTTCAGAAGGTGTTTGATAAGGTGCCACACATGAAGCTGCTTATCAAGATAAAATCCTATGGCGTTACAGGAAAGATAGAGGATAGAGGATAGAGGAATGGATAGAGGAATGGCTGACAGGCAGGAGGCAGCTAGTGGGAATAAAGGAGCCTATTCTGGTTGGCTGCCAGTGACTAGTGCTGTTCCTCAGGGGTCAGTATTGGGATCACTACTTTTCCCATTGTTTGTCAATGATTTAGATAATGGAATTGATGGCTTTGTGGCAAAGTTTGCGGATATTACAAAGATGGGTGGAGGGGTAGGTAGTGCTGAGGAAGCAATGTGATTGCAGCAGGACTTAGACGAATTGGAAGAATGGGTAAAAAAGTGGCAGATGGAATGCAGTGTTGGGAAATGTATGATAATGCATTTGGCAAAAAGAACAATAGTGCAGACTATTATCTAAATGGGGAGAAAGTTCAAACATCAGAGGTGCAGAGGTGCAAGACTCCCAGAAGGTTAATTTACAGATTGATTCTGTGATAAAGAAGGCAAGTGTAATGTTGGCATTTATTTGTAATTGAATATAAAAACAAGGAGATAATGCTGAGCCTTTTTCAGACAGTAGTCAGATACTCTTAGAGTATTGGCCCCATACCTCAGAAAGGATTGTTGTCATTGCACAGAGTCCAGAGGAGGTTCATGAGGGTGATTCTGGGAAGGGTTTAATGCGGTTGTACTCACTGGAATTTAGAAGAATGCAGGAGATCTCACCGAAACAGGAACCGCTTCTTTCCCTCCATCATCCAATTTCTGAATGAACACTCAACCCATGAACACTACCTCACTACCTTTTTTCCCTCTTTTGGCACAACTTATTTAATTTAATTTTTAAAACCTATATATACTTCTACTGATAATTTACATTTTTTATTATTATGTATGGCAATGTACTGCTGCTGCATAACAACACACTTCATGACATATGCTGGTGCTATTAAATCCTTAGGGTGTGTTGGTTGTGAACACGGATGACGCATTTCACTGTGTGTCTCAATGCATGTGTTATAACTAAAACAAATCTGATCTGAACTGACTCTCGTGCACAGGGAATGCTGTGAGATCTCTGTGGACAGTGCAGTTCCTAGTTGGAACCAGGTCACTGTGAGAACCGTGGGGAATTTCCCCCCAGATCTACAGTGAACCCCAAAGGCTCAATCATAGCAGAGATCAGAGGTCCCTCCTTACCTCCACCACAGGTCAGAGATCCCTCCTTACCTCCACCACAGGTCAGAGATCCCTCCTTACCTCCACCACAGGTCAGAGATCCCTCCTTACCTCCACCACAGGTCAGGGATCCCTCCTTACCTCCACCACAGGTCAGAGATCCCTCCTTACCTCCACCACAGGTCAGAGATCCCTCCTTACCTCCATCACAGGTCAGAGGTCCCTCCTTACCTCCACCACAGGTCAGAGGTCCCTCCTTACCTCCACCACAGGTCAGAGATCCCTCCTTACCTCCACCACAGGTCAGAGGTCCCTCCTTACCTCCACCAGAGATCAGAGATCCCTCCTTACCTCCACCACAGGTCAGAGGTCCCTCCTTACCTCCACCACAGGTCAGAGATCCCTCCTTACCTCCACCACAGGTCAGAGGTCCCTCCTTACCTCCACCACAGGTCAGAGATCCCTCCTTACCTCCACCACAGGTCAGAGGTCCCTCCTTACCTCCACCACAGGTCAGAGATCCCTCCTTACCTCCACCACAGGTCAGAGATCCCTCCTTACCTCCACCACAAGTCAGAGATCCCTCCTTACCTCCACCAGAGATTTGTAGAGTCTTTTCAGGTCCAGCTGGTGAAGGTTGCCGATAACTGGCAGGGGTGTGGGTCCCGGAGGGTAGTTCAATTGCGATTTGCCTCCCAATCCAATGAAGATGTACAGCAGGAAGATCACAATTAGGGAATAAATGAGCAGCGTCGTGACGAGGCTTGACGGGAGCAAGTCAAAGACAGCCATTCTGTGAAAGTCTGAATTTGCAAAGCAAGATGTCTCTGTTAGGTCCACCCTCCTGGGCGGGAATCAGCCTCACTAAATCTATGCTAGGCCTTGATACTCCAGTCCTTGCCTGGTTGGATACTCACATCGACTCCAAAGCAGTCACATTCCTGAACATAAAAGCAGCAACATGTTGACCGGCACAGATTCCCGTCCCTCTGCAAACTAGGGTCGTTGGACTTTTGATCATCAAACAGGCTGCAGCCACAGCTCAGAGCGAGAAAAAATCTGTGTGCCATAAACCATTCCCACCCCAGCAGAAAGCCCATCCACCGCTGCAGAAACAATTTCCCAGCTAAAAAGAACCTTTCCCCAGTATAAAGCCCTGCCTCCAGCAGAAATCCCTTCCACTCCAGCAGAAAATCTTTTTCCCTGCAGAAAATCCTTCCAACCCAGAAGAAAGCAATTTGCCTGGCAGAATACCCTCTTCCAACCAGCACATCTTTCTCACACAAAGTTCTTCAATTTATGATTAAAACTATCACTTCAAAGTTCAAAGTAAATTTATTCTCAAAGTGTGCAAATGTCACTGTATTTATTTGCCTGAGATTCATTTTCCTGTAGGTATTCACAGTAGAACAAAGAAGCACAACAGAGTCACTGAAAAACTATACACAAAGACTGACAACCAACCAACTTGCAAAAGTGTCAATTGCACTAACGTGGACTTGACTCATTGAGAGAGATTTCATTGACTTAGTTAAATTCTGCTACCAAGACTGTGCGTAGGGTACAGTGATATCATGGGATCTTAGTTTTAAGGCGAGAGAAGGAATGTTTAACGGGTCTGTCGATAAGTCTCATACCCAGAGACGTTTGGGCCTCTTTTGCAAGCAGGCACAATACTGACATTTAAGGGGCATTTAGACACTGATGGGAACATGACGGAGTGGAAGTGTGTGGCTATTGCGCAGGCAGACAGGCTCAGTTTAACTTGACATCTTGGTCTGCATTTCATTGGATGGGGACTGTAGCATTTGTTTCTGTACAGTACTGTCTATGTTCATTAACAATACTGTAGAGTGGCTATACTTGAGGAGTTTGAGGAGAAAACCAGGTTCTCCACACAGCTTTAGACCACCTAGACAACACAAATACCTACATCAGGGTGCTGTTTTCCGACTATATCTCAGTGAAACCCAATACTGCACAGGACCGAAAGAAGCTACAGAGGGTTGTAAATCTAGTGTGATCTATTTTGGGCACTAGCCTACAAAGTACCCAGGACAATTTTAGGGTGCGGTGTCTCAGAAAGGCTGTGTCCATTATTAAAGACCTCCAGCACCCAAAGCATGCCATTTCTCACTGGTAGGAGATACAGAAGCCTGAAGGCACACACTCAGTGATTCAGGAACAGCTTCTCCCCTTCTGCCATCCGATTCCTGAATGGACATTGAAGCTTTGGACATTACCTCACTTTTTTTAATATACAGTATTTCTGTTCTTGCACATTTTTAAAATCTATTCAATATATGTAATTGATTTACTTGCTTGTTTATTATTGTGTTTTATTTTATTTATATTTCTCTCTGCTAGATTATGAATTGCATTGAACTGCTGCTGCTAAGTTAACAAATTTCACGTCACATGCCGGTGATAATAAACCAAATTCTGAGATTTGTTATGTCACTCTTGCACATTTCTACAGATGTACCATGGAGAGAACATTCTGACTGGTTTCATCACTGTCTGGTCTGGAGGGGCTGCTGCACAGGATTGGAAAAAGCTGTAAACTGAACCTGCTCCATCATGGGCACTGACTTCCCAGCATCCAGGAGATCGTCAGGGAGTGATGTGACCACTGAGTTGTGCTCTGCTACTGTAGCCCATCGACTCCTATCTCCTTTACCGTAGCATTGGAAAGAGATAGGAATGGACAAGTTAGGAAAGTGTTTAGTTGGAGTTAGGGGATATCAGGCTTGGAAGCATAAATTGGGAACAGATGTTCTCAGGAAAATGTATGACAGAAATATGGCAAATGTACATTCCACTGAGACAGGGAAATGATGGTAGGGTACAGGAACTGTGGTATAAAAAGGCTGTTTTAGTCAAGAAGAAGAGAAAAGCTTATGAAAAGTTCAAAAAACTGGGAAAGATAGAGATTTAGAAGATTATAAGGCTAGGATTATAAGGAAGGAGTTTAAGAATGAAATTCGGAGAGCCAGAAGGGGCCATGAGAAAGCCTTGGCGAACAGGATTAAGGAAACCCCCAAGGCATTCTACAAGTATGTGAAGAGCAAGAGGATAAGACATGAGAGAATAGTGACAGCGCAGAAGTTTGTATGGAACTGCAGGAGATAGCATAGGTACTTAATGAATACTTTACTTTAGTATTCACTATGGAAAAGGATCTTGGTGTTTGTAGGGATGACTTACAGCTTATAGATACAGCATATGAAAAGCTTGAGCATATAGATATTAAGATAGAGGATGTGCTGGAGTTTTTGGAAAGCATCAGGTTGGGTAAGTCTCCAGGACCTCAGGCTACTGTGGGAGGTGAGGGAGGAGATTGCTGAGCCTCTGGCGATGATCTTTGCATCGTCAATGGGGATGGGAGAGGTTCCGGAGGATTGGAGGGTTGTGGATGTT
This sequence comes from Hypanus sabinus, assembly GCF_030144855.1. Lineage (NCBI taxonomy): Eukaryota > Metazoa > Chordata > Chondrichthyes > Myliobatiformes > Dasyatidae > Hypanus > Hypanus sabinus. The sequence continues at coordinate 181,388,719 of NC_082710.1, read as the reverse complement.
GTTCCCTTTATTCAAGAAAGGGAGCAGAGATAGCCCAGGAAATTATAGACCAGTGAGTCTTACTTCAGTGATTTGGTAATTTGATGGAAAAGATCCTGAGATGCAGGATTTATGAACATTTGGAGAGGCATAATATGATTAGGAATAGTTAGCATGGCTTTGTCAAAGGCAAGTCATGGATTACGAGCCTGACTGAATTTTTTGAGGATGTGACCAAACACATTGATGAAGGTAGACCAGTAGATGTAGCATATATGGAATTCAGCAAGGCATTTGATAAGGTACCCCATGCAAGGCTTATTGAGAAAGTGAGGCATGGGATCCATTGCTTTGTGGATCCACAATTGGCCTGCCCACAGAAGACAAAGAGTGGTTGTAGACGGGTCATATTCTGCATGGAGGTCGGTGACCAGTGGTGTGCCTCAGGGATCTGTTCTGGGACCCTTACTCTTTGTGATTTTTATAAATGACCTGGATGAGGAAGTGGAGGGATGGATTGGTAAATTTGCTGATGACACAAAGGTTGGGAGTGTTGTGGATAGTGTGGAGGGTTGTCAGAGGTTACAGCGGGACATTGATCGGATGCAAAACTGACTGAGAAGTGGCAGATGGAGATATCTCAACCCAGATAAGTGTGAGGTGGTTCATTTTGGTAGGGTAAATATGATGGCAGAATATAGTATTAATGGTAAGACTCTTGGCAGTGTGGAGGATCAGAGGGATCTTGGGGTCCGAGTCGATAGGATGCTCAAAGCTGCTACACAGGTTGACTCTGTGGTTAAGAAGGCATACAGTGCATTGGCCTTCATCAATCATGGGATTAAACTTAGGAGTCAAGAGGTAATGTTACATCTATATAGGACCCTGGTCAGACCCCACTTGGAGTACTGTGCTCAGTTCTGGTCGCCTCACTACAGGAAGGATGTGGAAACCACAGAAAGGGTGCAGAGGAGATTTACAAGGATGTTGCCTGGATTGGGGAGCATGCCTTATGAAAACAGGTTGAGTGAACTCAGCCTTTTCTCCTTGGAGCGATGGAGGATGAGAGGTGACCTGACAGAGGTGAATAAGATGATGAGAGGCATTGATTGTGTGGAGAGTCAGAGGCTTTTCCCCAGGGCTGGAAAGGCTAACGTGAGAGGGCACAGTTTTAAGCCATCCTGTCTGGCACTAACAATCATTCTGCAGTCAAGGTCACATTTCTCCCCCATTCTGATGCTTGGCCTGAATAATATCTGAAAGTCTTGACCAAGTCTGCATACTTTTATACATTGAGTTGCTGCCACATGATTGGCCAATTATACATTTGTATTAACAAGCAGTACCTAATAAAGTGGCTACTGAGTGTATGTCATTGATAACAAATCTGATTCAACATGGTGGATACTTCTGTCATGTCAATGGTGGGAGACGGTGTGGTGGAGGATGAGATTATATTTCTGAATGGTTTGTGCCCCTGCATCTCTTGGTTAGTCATCGCCAACTGTAGAAGTTCATCATCACGTTACTGTTTGTCAGGCTATGCTTCCTGCACACTGACTGTCATGTTGTCTATGTACGAGGAGATTCTACACTCAGAGATTAGCCCCTTGTTATGAACATCAAATTCTCCAGCTTCCGGTAATTCCCTCCCTCTCCCTTTCCCCATCCCACCTTCACTCTGTCTCCTCTTCAAGCTGCCTATCACCTCTCTCATGATTCTGCCCTCTTCTACTACCCATAGTGCTTTCCCTTTAGATTCCTTCTTCACCTCTTCGGCCTATCCCCTCCCTGCTTCCCCTCCCTCACCCCTTGATCTTTCCTCTGATCGGTTTTTCACCTGGCACCTTCCACCCTCCCCCCACCTTCTTAATGGGGCCCCTGCCCCCTCCTTCTTTTGTCCTGACGAAAGGTCTCGGCCTGAAACATTGACTGCTCATTTCAATGGATGCTGCCCGACCTGCTGAGTTCATCCAGCTTGTTTGTACGTGTTAATTTGATCACAGCATCTACAGTGTACTTTCTGTTGACTTCATTAGCCTCAGAGCATTATACAACATTCAGGGGATGTGAATATCTCTCCCTCCCTCCCTCTCTCTCTCCCTCCCTCTCCCTCTCCCTCCTCCTCCCTCTCCCTATCCCTTTCCCTCCCCTGTCTCTCTTTCTCTCTTCCCTCTCTATGGTGAACTACATATACCTGTCTGGACACGCCCCCTGCTGACTGCTCCTGTGGCTCCTCCCACAGACCACTGTATAAAGGCGATTGAGGCCGGAGCCCAGCCTCTCAGGCTCCAGGATGTAGTATGGTGGTCACTCACTGCTTGTTCCTTCTTCCAGTCAATAAAAGCCAATATCTCGCCTTTACGTCTCAGGGTGAGTTATTGATGGTGCATCTCTCTCTCTATGTCTATGTTCCCCCTCCTCCCCCACTCTCCCTCTATCCTTCTCAACCTAACTCTTCACCCCTTCTCTCTATCCCCTGCTCCCCCACTCTTCTCTCTCTCTCTTTCTCAACCTAACTCTCTCTCTCTTTCACCCACGCTCTCTCACTTTCACTCTCCCTTGTCCCGGTCTCATCTTTCTCCCCTCCCCTCTTGTCCTCCCTTCTTCAACCGCTTGTCTGTCTGGTGAACTTGCCTGAGGGAACTGCCACCCAGCAGACTCCATTTATGAAGTCGCCCTTGTCCTTTCCACACTAGACTGTTCCACTTTGACTTCACCAAGGTCGGTAAGGTTTATGTGCTGTTATTGTGATTTCCTGTAGGAATATATTCATGAGTTTTCCAGACCAGTCTCACACAGAGGACAATGAGCACAGGGCAGGAGGAAGACTTCAATCCCATAGTTATTGTCACTCCTGATCCCTAGTTATTCTCAGGATTAAAGAAAGGCACCAACACAAGATTAGTTACACAAATGTCAGCTTTGATTGGTATTGAGTTTCTTGCAAATCTCTCTGAGATGTCTAATTACGCTGACGTGTGCGACATCGCTCACAGAAGATCCAAGGAAAACAAAATTCTCTCCGCACACGTCTCTCGGGAGCTGTGCCCTGCTGGCAATTATCTTTTAGAACAGAAATCAACAGTAATTGCAAATTCTGTTTCAAGTCTCAAACAAGGGACTTAAAACATAGAACCAACCCTTCAGCCCACAGTGTCGTGCCAATCCAAAGGTTCAAAGGTCCAATTTAATGTCAGAGAAATGTATACAGTATACATCCTGAAACACATTTTCTTCACAACCGTCCACGAAAACAGAGGAGTGCCCCAAAGAATGAACGACAGTTAAATGTTAGAACTTCAAAGATCCCCCCTGCTCTCCTCCCTCCCGCGTGTAAGCGGCAGTGAGCAACGATCCCCCTCCCCCCAACAAGCATCGGCACCCCCACCGAGCACTCAAGCGTGAGCAAAGCAACAGCAAAGACACAGACTTGCAGTTACCCCAAACACCTCGTGTTTCACCCGGTATTCGACATGCCGCAGGTTCTCTCTCCCTAATAAGGGAGAAAGAGGAGTCTCCATTTTCCCAGGGAGCAGGGAGACGTAACAAAGAATTTGCTGGATTATGATGTTAAAAGTCCATTACATCGCTTTCTTCCAGCTCTGTGCCCGAAGTTCACAAAGATCCCGGGTCCCAGGCACACAGCAGATATCCCAACTCTCCCAACAACACAATTACATTAGTGATCAAGTGGGCAGCCCAACTAAATCCCTCTGCCTGCTCAATGTCCATATCCTTCCGATTTCCTCATATCAATGTGTTAACCCCAACATCACTTCAATGTCCCTAAAGAATCTGCCTCTTCCAACAGCCTGACTTGAGGCTGGGGACTGCAGCCTGCAGCACCAAAGACAGGGCTGTGATATCAGATGACCTGTCCTGGGCCTAGCACACAAATGCAACCACCAGTGATACACGTCAGTGGTTTTGCTTTCATAGGAAGTTAAGGAGGTTCGGATTGTTACTGAGCACTCATATAAACCTCTACAGACGTACAATGTTGTTGAAGGTGTTTGCAGAAAAAGCTCTATTTCACACAACTTTCGTGCATAAGGCAAGTTTTTGGGCTCCATATCCAAGAAAGGATGTGCCGACATTGCAAAACGTCCAGAGATGGTTTACAAGAATAATCCCGAGAATGAAAGGGTTAAGGTATGAGGAGCAGTTGATGGCTTTGGGCCCGTATTTCAGAAAAATAAGAGGGGATCCCAAAGAAATATCAAATCTGGAAGGACCTGGAGAGAGTGGATGTGGAGAGGATTTCCAATAGTGGGAGAGACCAGGACCTGAAGGCACAGCCTCAGAATGAAGTTTAACATCACTGGCATATGTTGTGAAATTTGTTGTTATGCAGTAGCAGTACATTGCAATACATGATAATAAAAATCTGTAGATTATAGTAAGAAGTATATGAATATATTTAAAAAGTTGAATTAAATATGTAGTGCACAAAGAGAAAAAAAAGAAGTGAGGAAGTATTCATGGGTTCAATGTCCTTTCAGAAATCTGATGACAGAGGGGAAGAAGCTGTTCCTAAATTGCTGAGAACAGAAGGACGTCCCTTTAGAACAGAGATGAGGAGGAGTTTCTGTAGCCAGGGTGTAGTCAATCTGCAGCCATCGGGCTCCCGAGCTGGCTTCACTCCCTCAGTGCTGAGCGGGCTCCGTGTCCGAGGACTCACTTTTGGAGACTCTGCGGTTCATGTTCTGTCTGCTGTTTGTTTATTTTTGTTGTTTGCACCATTTGATTTTTTTCCACATTGGATATTTGAAGGCCTTTGTTGTGTGGGTTCTTTAAAAAAGGATTCCATTTGTTTTGTCGCTGCCTGTAAGGAGACGAGTCCGAAGGTTGTATGGGAACAGTATGGACACTTGGATAATAAATGCACTTCGAACTTAGAATAATTTTTATGTACACCTGTCACAGAACAAATTTCAGGATGTATGTCAGTGATAATAGACATGTTCTGATCCTGTCATGTCTGAGAATTAGAGATGGAAGGTCGGACTTGTTGAGGGGCCTAAATGTGGCGAGGAAGTTTACACATTAAACTTTCCCTGGGGTTTTCAGAACCTGATCACTGTTGTAACACCATATGATCTCATAAACAGCAATGTGGAAATGACCCTGCACAGCTGCTTACTGCCTTGCATGGAAAAGTAAATGACTCATGAGAGTGATCTGGGAATGGAAGTGTCAACGTGTGAGGAGCGCTTGACAGCTCCGGGCCCGCACTCACCGGAGTTCGGAAGAATGTCAGGAGATCTCATTGAAGCCTATCAAAGATCGAAAGGCCTATAGAGAGGGGATGCAGAGAGGATGTTTCCTATAGTGGTGTATCTAAGACCAGAGGGCACAGCCTCCAAGTAGAAGGACGTCCCTTTAGAACAGAGATGAAGAGGAATTTGTTTAGCCAGAGGGTGGAGAATCTGTGGAATTCATCATCACAAACAGCTGTGGAGGCCAAATCATTAGGTATGTTTAAAGCGGAGGTTGATATGTTCTTAATAAAGTTGCAGGGAGAAGGCAGGAGAATGGGGCTGAGGGATCAACCATGATGGAATGGTGAGCAGGCTCACTGGGCTGAATGTGCTCATCCTGCCCCTAGTTCTTATGGCTTATTGAAAAAGGTAGCTCGGAACACTCGAACTTGATGCTGGTTTGCACAAGACATTGAAAAGGCTTTTTCCAAATACCTCGAGGGTTGAGAAGCACACTTGAGTTCATCGCTGCTGGGGTCAGCGACTCTTTAAACAAAGGCGCAATCACGGGCACCAATAGACAGCCATGCACAATCAAAGTTTACTTCTCTGTCGGCAAGGCAAGTTGAAGTTTGTTCGCTCTTTTGCAATTGAACTGTGGGCAGCTAAGTAAACTCAGATTCATTTATTTATCAAATGGACATCGAAACCTCGAGTGAGATATGTCATTTGTGTTAACAACCAACGCACCCTGAGGGTGTGCCCAGGCTGCTCACTGCTGTTCCCTAGTTTCATTACGCAAAGTGTAATGACAGTTCATTACACATGGAAGGTCATTTTGCTTTGTAGTCTGATATTATTTTACAGCCATGAAAGTTGCTTAAGAATTTAAACATTATAGATAACAGAAACAGAAGAGATTTGGCAGATTGCTGGAAATCCAGAGCAACACACATAATTCTGGAAGAACTCAATAATTCAGGTGGCAGCTATGGAGAGAAATAAATAGTTGACATTTCCTTCCTTCCTCTACCCCCACCTTCTTTTTATGACTTCTGCTCCCTTCTGTTCCAGTCCTGATGTTTTGGGTCTTGGCCCAAAATATTCATCTCCAGAGATGCTGCCTGACCTGCTGAGTGCCTCCAGCATTTGTGTGTGTTGATTTGAAATTTCAGTATTGCTCTTGAACACGCCATAACTAGTCATACTGGGAGTTAAGCCCAGTACCACTGGCTGCTTGGAACAGGACCTCAGAGTTGACACTGAATTTTAGAAGACTGGTTTCTGTTAGTGTAAGTTGAGAGGCTGGCTATGAAGTCATATAGTGAACACGAGGAAATCTGCAGATGCTGGAAATTCAAGCTACACACTCAAAATGCTGGTGGAACGCAGCAGGCCAGGCAGCATCTATGGGGGAAGCACAGCAGTAGTGAATTTGAAAACGCAAACACGAGGAAATGAGTCCTGATGAAGGGTCTCGGCCTGAAAAGTCGACTGTGCTTCTTCCTGTAGATGCTGCCTGGCCTGCTGCGTTCCACAAGTCATATAGTGAGTTGGCTTTCCCTAGTTGGATGATCACCCACCCGGCTCCTGGACTGTTTGTCCCACTCCCATCAGGGAGGAGGCTACGTAGCATCCACACCAGGACCACCAGACCCAAAAACAGTTCCTTTCCCCAAGTAGTAAGACTGACCAATGCCTCCACCTACTAACTCCACCACTACTTTAGTATTTTCCATTATTCACCTTACTGCATATGGAGTGTAGCGTCATTTTATGGGCATGCAGACAATCTATGTATACAAGCCATCTTAGGTATTTATAATTACTGTGCTTTTATTATTGTATCCATTATCTCTTGTAGTTTTTGTGTGATGTATCAGATCTGGAGTAACAATTACTTTGTTCACTTTACACTTGTGTGCAGGAGAAATTAAACAATCCTGAATCTATAAAACCTTGGTTAGACCACACTTGGAATATTGTGCTTATTTGTGGTGGCATCGTTATAAGTCAAGTCAAGTCAAGTCACTTTTTATTGTCATTTCGACCATAGTTGCTGGTACAGTACTCAGTAAAAATGAGACCATGGTGCTACATGAAACAATACAAAAACTACACTGAACTACATAAAAACAACACAGAAGAAACTACACTAGACTACAGACCTACCCAAGACTGCATAAAGTGCACAAAACAATGCAGGCATTACAATAAATAATAAACAAGACAATAGGCACAGTAGAGGGCAGTCAGTAAGAGGGCTGACTGAAGGATGCGGAGGCTTTAGAAAGGGTGCAGAGAGAATGTACCAGGATATTGTCAGGAATAGAGAGCATGCCTCATGAGGACAGGAGGAGCGATCTAGGGCTTTTCTGTTTGGAGTGAAGGAGGATGAGAGGTGTACAGGAGGATAGAAGGCATGGATCAGGGTGGAAAGCCAGAGACTTTCTCCCAGGCTGGAAATGGGTAACACATGGGGACGTGATTTGTGATTGGAAGATAGTATAATGGAGATGCCTGAGGTAAGAGATTGAAGGGATGTGTAGATCGCCTTGCCTGGGGTTGTGGTAGAGACAGATACATTAGGAACATGTAAGTGACTCGTAGATATGCATATGGGCGATAGATAATGGGGGGCTATGTGGGAGGGAAGGATTAGATTGATTTTCCAGTAGGTTAAAAGGTCAGCACATTATCATAGGTTGAAGGGCCTGTACTGTAAGATCGTACCACTTTAAACCAGGCCAGGATTTGAGGGGTCAACACTCACTGAAGGACTGTAGGTCACTACACTGCCTTTTAATCTTTAACCCTAGTTTGTGGATTCTAATCAGGTTCTGCTGGATTGAGATTGCCATGACAACCACATTCCCTGCTGCACATACACACTTCCCCCACCCCGTCTCAGCTGCCAGAGGACCTGCACCGAGGACCATTGGCACAGTGACTGGGTCAGTCTCCGTTGCCACGGCAACGATAAGCCCCAAATCCCTCTCGCACGCTGCTCTGTTGAATGCTGCACTGTTGGAGATTCGACTGTTAACCAAACACGGCTTCTGTCACTGTGCAAGTCTCGCTTCCCTGCCCTAGTTTCATCGTGTTTGATTAGAGCAGCTTTTAAGTGTGTGAAACACCCTCTGTTGTCTGCGCTGATCCGATCGGGAACTGGCGGCTTCGTTAAGGTTTAAGCTTAGGTTTAATTGATAATCAACCACGCATGAATACCTATGAATGCAACAAAAGAAACGGCATTATTCCGGGCCCAAGGTACCAACAGTCACACATAAGGTGTCAGGAAAACATTACAGTCCAAGAAGGTTGCAGCAGTCTGCATTCAAACTCAGTACGACTTGTGTTCCACTGAGCGAGCACTGGAGAGCAGCATCGTGGACGCTGAGCCACACCGCCTCTGGCAGAGCGCACCAACGCCGATGGCTGGAAACGGTGGGTCTGCTCCTCATTACGACTGAGACCGTGCAGCTTCCCTGCTGACGGGTCTGCCGATAACAAGTGAGCATTCTGCACGGTCGATGTCCAACAGGGTCTCGCAATCACGAGTAAAGCGACTGACACTCACCGTTAGACTGCACACCGCCTTCGTTACTGACTCGGACGCCTCTCTGACACAGGCAGAACACAGTCCAGCTCCTTCAGTTTCTCTGCAAACAAGCAACGGGGTAGAAGTTCCTATGTCCAGCAGGGTCTTGTGATGGTAAAAAATACATTTCTAAAATGACAATAACACCTTTGGTAATAAATATACCTTGAACTTTGAATTTTGTTTGGTCCCGTAGAAGGCACTGTCCGTGCACACGGCCATCTTACTAGAAACCATGAGAACTCGAGATCAGTTCATCAAATTAAAAACTTATAAATGTATATTTACAGGAATAAACCTTTTCAGTTTCACACTCAAAGACAATACGTTAGGTTCTCCCTGTCCACAGGGAGAAGACCCCTACACTCTGGCCCTTCTCCACTGAGCCTCTGTGGAGGCCGCACTGAGCATCAGTGCACAAGGCAACGCAGCTATTCCAGACCATAAGGCTTAGGCCATTCAGCCCATCGAGTCTGCTCTGCCATTCCATCATGGCTGATTCATTTTCCCTCTCAACCCCATTCTCCTGCTTTCTCCCTGTAACCTTTGATGCCCTGACTAATCAAGAACTGATCAACCTCCACTTTAAATATACCCAACGACTTGGCCACCAGATTGACTGCCTTCTGGTGAGGGAAGTGGCATATCAGGGAACTGGTCCCAACAGTAATTAGTCTCTGTCCACAGTCCACAGTGTGTTAGCAGATAGACCGACACCATTACAGTTCAAAGCGTCGGAGTCTGAAGTTCAATTCTGGCACCGTCTGTTCTCCCCTTCACCAGATAGATCTCCTCTGGGAGCTATGGTTTCCTCCCACAGTCCAAAGACATATCATTATAAATTGTCCTGTGATTACGCCGGGGTTAAATCAGTGGATTGCTGAGTGGCCTGACTCATTGGTTCAGAAGAGCCCGTTCCACACTGTATCGCTGTCTATGAATGTGACATTTCTCTGAGCCTGAAAGCCATTTTGGCAGCAGAGTTAAAACCTAGTTTCTTCAGTATTGTCGGGTGTGCAGATTGTCATAATAATAACTTGCTTATAGAGCACTTTCCGTTCAGACGATGTTGTTCAAAGGGCTTCACAATGGGCTAAACCGCAAACACGAAAATAAAATAAAAATAAACATGAGAATGAAAAGATGTTAGTTAAAAACAAGTTTAAATAAATTGGCTTCGAGATGATATTCAACTGAGTCTGCATCCCTACAGGTTTAGGTATTGAATTCCGTAGTCTACGACCCGCCAATTAACTTTAGAGGGGTAATTACCCAATGGGTTCAGTAAACAGAACAGCGTTGCAGGGGGCAGGGGTCCAGCTATCAATGCCACTGCCTTACAGATGCAGGGCCTGCATTTAACACTGGCTATGTCCTTCCAATCTGAATGTACTCCCTCCACCACGACCCTCTGCCTTCTGCAGGCAAGTCAATTCTGAATCCACCTGGCCAAACCTCTCTGGATCCCATGCCTTCTGAGCAGGGCTGCATAGCAACATAATGGTGAGCGTAACATTCACAGCACATTTGAAGCTGAGATGAGGCGGGGACATTCTTTCCAAATAGTCCAAGAGAGAGCATAAGTTGCAGGGTCACAGATGCCGGAGAATGGGGCTGTGGGATTGCTCGACTGTAGCCAATACGGACACAAAGGAGGGGCGGAATGAAGTTATGATGGCGCTAAATGGCGCCTGCTTTGCTTGCATCTTCAGAAGCAGCTCTATTTCTATCTTTGGTATCTATTTTTTTCCTTTTCTAGGTTCTTTCAAAGACCCTGACCTGGAGTTACACTCTGACTTTGGTTCTCTGCAGGAATGGGACCCGTTCTCAGGGCCTCACAACCGGCCACTGTTTGATAACCCAAGGACGTGGTCTTCGCGGCTGATTCAAGGCCAATTTCCCTGAGTGAGGCATCATGAGAGAACACAGAACATCGGGAGCAGGGGGTGAGCTGCCGGGGGTTATGTGTCAGGAGAGCTGCATCTTTCTGGGGCCGACTCTCTAGGCGCACAGCTCAGAAAAATTGACACAACAGACTTTTAATACTGTAAATCAGCGAGTTGTCTGTACGTCTCCCCTTTTGCTGTGAAACGGGTTGCCTCTTTTTCCCTTATTAGGGAGAGAGAGAGCCTACGGCACGTCGAATTACCGGGTGAACGAATAGTCTTTGGGGTACTGCAAGTCTGCGTCTTTATTGATGCTTTGCTGCATGCCTGAGTGCTCGGCGGGGGGTGCTGATGTTTTTTGCTGGTGGGGGAAGGGGTTGCTGTTTTGCTGCTGCTTGTGCGTGGGAGGGGGAGCTTTGGTGGGTTTTGGGTTTCTAACGTTTAACGGTCATTCATTCTTTGGGGCACTCCTCTGTTTTTGTGGATATTTACGAAGAAAAACAATTTCAAGAGGTATATTGTATACATTTCTCTGACATTAAATGTACTTATTGAAAGCTACTGAATTGACAAAGTTCTCAAATGGCAGGGGTGGGCAAACCTTGGCTGACAAGGGAAGTTAAGGACTGCATGAAAGCCAAGGAAAGGGCATATTCAAAAGTGAGTGGGAAGGTGGATGATTGGGAAGCTTTTGAAATCCAACAAAAGGCAACAAATATGTTATAAGAAGGGAAAAGATGAAATATGAAGGCAAACTAGCCAACAATATAAAGCAAGATACTTTAAGTATTTTCAGTTACATAAAGAGTAAAATGGTGGTGAGAGTTGATATTGGGCCACTGCAAAGTGATGCTAGTGAGGTAGTAATGGGGGCAAAGAAATGCCAGGTGAACTTAATGGGTACTTTGCATCTGTCTTCACTGTGAAAGACATTAGCAGGAGTGAATGCCATTGCTATTACAGAGGAAAAAGTGGTAGGCCAACTCAAAGATCTTCAGCTGGATAAGTCACCTGGATTAGGTGGACTACATTCCAGAGTCCTGAGAGAGGTTGATGAAGAGATAATGGATGCATTGGTCATTATCTTTCAAGAATCACTTGATTCTAGCATGGTCCCAGAAGAATGGAAGATTGCAAATGTCACTGCACTCTTTAAGAAGGGAGGAAGGCAAAGGAAAGGAAATTATAGGCCAGTTGGCTTAACCGCAATGGTTGGGAAATTTTTGGTTTATTATTAAGGACGAGTTTTCAGGGCACTTGGAGAATAATGATAAAATAAGTCACAGAGGTAAGGAGAACAGAACAGAGGTAAGAACAGAAAATAGAACAGAGGTAAGGAGGAGTATTTTTACCCAGAGAGCAGTGAATCTGTGGAATGCTCTGCGTTGGAGGTCGAGTCCATGGTTATACTTGAAGCAGACGTTGATCGTTTCCTGATCAGTCAGAACATCAAAGGATATGGGGAGAAGGCAGGTGTATGGGGTTGAGTGGTATCCAGGATTAGCCATGATAGAATAGCAGAGCAGACTTGATGGACTGAATGGCCCAATTGTGCTCCTATGTCTTGTGGCCTTATGGGTTCTGATCTGGGAACAAAAGGGTTGGTTAACAGCCAAAGGTTTTACCCCAGGGCAGAAATGGCTAATGCAAGGGGACCATAATTTTAAGGTTATTGGAGGAAAGTAGAGCGGGGATATCTGATGTCTCTTAACACAGAGAGTGGTGAGTGCATGGAATGTGCGGCCAGGGGTGAAGGCTGAGGCAGATACATTAGGGACGTTTAAAAGACGCTTAGATAGACAAATACAGATAGAACATGAGGGCTATGTGGGAGGGAGGGGTTGGATTGATCCTAAAGAGTTCGGCACTATATTGTGGCCGGAGCGCCTATACTGTGCACACTGTTCTGTATTCTCTACTCTATGTTCAAGTAAAGGAGTTCAGTCACCTGAGGTCACACTAATCCTGGAGGGGATTACTGATGGGGAGGGTAAGGTCAAGGGTAAGATTTGAATGAAAGGATGAGGTGCTTAAATCAAACCATGCAGTGTGGAACACCCTTCTTGGCTGTGCACGTTTCCTTTCTCCAGGTGTTAGTTAAGCAGGGGAGCCATCTCACCAGATGGAGCGTTTAGTGGATACGTGATATCCCAGCGTTTATCAGGTTGCAAGACAAGAACAGGGTTTGACACAGGAGGATGGAAATATGCCACTGTGGCCATCTGTCCTATATTTAGTCTAATATCATCACCCTTCCCCTTGCATCACACTTCCAGGGTTTAGCACCAAGTCGTACTGTTCATTCACCAGAGACATGACTAGAGATGGACTCATAGAGTTGTAGGATAATACAGCACAGACACAGGCCCTTCAGCCCAACTAGTTAATACTTACCATCTGACTTGCTGCCCGTTACGCTGCTGGTGTTTAGGGCAGCACTGAAGGTCCTCCATGTCTGGTCCTCAATTTCACGGGTTTCTTCATCATGTCAGTGGCTTCCTCTCAGTTTTCACTACCGCCAGTCATACAAGTCTAGCTGGACTTGGGAATACCAGCACACGTAGATGTAGAAGGATCCTTCATTGCTGTATCCAAAAAAGTTTATTTTTACTAGTCAGGGATGCTAGCCCTGAGCTGAAGCCCTGAACCTGGAGGACTGGTAGACCTCTCCTAGTCTGACCTCTACCCTTTGACCTGGTTGGCCTGGGTGACCCTACTACAGCTGTCCGGTTGTTGAGGCATGCAAGCCTCCAAACCCTACTGTGGTCCTCTTGGAGGAATTCCAGCCAATTTGCCCACATAATTTAGTTACCCTTCAAATAACACCAGAAGATATGCTCCAGAAGTTGGATTGGGCCATTCAGCCCATCAAGCCCATTCAATCATGGCTGAAGTTTTTTTTCAACCCTACCTTGTGCACGTAATGCTTTACCGGTCGAGTGGTCCGGTAGTGTAGTGTTTTATAGCGCTAGTGTTCACCACTCAGAATGATGCTCCGGTTTCCTCCCACGTTCCAAAGTTACACGGGTTAGCGAGCTGTCGGCAAGTAATGTTGGTGTGCCCCCATCACACCTTCAAACTGTGTTGGTTGTTAATGCAAACAATGCATTTCACTGTAACATCCTGCCCTTTACCTTTTCCATCCTGTCACCTTCCAGTCTGTACACCTTCCCGTCCCCCTACCTTCTTATTCAGGAAATCTTTCCAGTCCTGATGAGGGAATTCCACTCAAAACGTTGACTGTTTATTCTACTCCATAGATGCTGCCTGATCTGCTGAGTTCCTCCAGCATTTTGTGTGTGTTACTCTGGATTTCCAACGTCTTTAGAATCTCTTGTGTTTATGCATTTCACTGTATCTGTTGTTGTTTCAAAGTACATATAACTAATTAAGTTAATTTTTAAAATCTTTAAACCTTTATGTGTCAGTAATGACAGTTTTAAGGAGACGATTACAGGAAGCAGAGATGTTAGAATTCACCCAGTGTGATGCAGTTGCTGGGTGAAAGGGCCGAGGAGGCAGACGGAACAGAGGACTGGATAAATGAGGGAATGGAAGCTGGCAGTGGGGTGAAATATGAGCGTGTAGGTTGATACAACAGGCAGCAAATCAGAATCAGAGCTGGGATCAGAACCAGGTTTAACATCACAGCATTTGCCATGAAATTTGTTGTTCTCCATAAATACATAATTTCAAAAACTATCGATTGCAATAAGATTTATTTATTTATATAAAATTAAATTAAGTAAGTATTGTAAAAAGAGAGAAAAATAGTGGATTCCTTTTCCATTCAGAGATTTGATAGTGGAGGGGAAGAAGCCGTTTCTAAAACATTGGGCGTGTGTCTTCAGGATCCTGTACTTCCTGCTTGATGGTTGCAACAAGAAGAGAGTATGTCCTGGGTGATGGGGGTCCTTAATAATAGATACCACCTTTTTGAGGCATAGCCTGTTGAAGATAATGGGCTGAAGGGCCTGTATCTGAGCTGAATTACTCTATGGTTATATAATTTGGTGAGAAACATACAAGGGGGTGGCAGGCAAGAAAGGCACAATGCACTGACCGGCCAATTCCACTTTTCGTTCCACAGATATTTCCTGACATGATATGACCTGATAGCATGAACATTGATTTCACCAACTATCGGGTAATCTTTCCCCTCTCCCTGCTTCTCGCCTTTTCCATTCCTCATTCCGGTTCTCTCCTGTTCACCTGCTTTTCAATTCCCCCGGTGCCCCTCCACCTTCCTGCTCTGCCACGTTCCACTGTCTGCCCCTATCAGAATCCTTCTTCTTCAGCCCTTTTCTTCTTCCACCTATCACCTCCCATCATCTTACTTCATCCCTCCCTCCCCCACCCACCTTTCCCCTCACCAGCTCTCACCTATCACCTGCCAGCTTGTACTCCTTCCCATGCCCCACCTGCTTAATTCTGGCTTTTCCCCCCCCCTTCCCTTCCAGTCTTAATGAGGAGATTCCACCTGAAATTCTTTTCCATAGATGCTGCCTGACCTGCAGAGTTCCATCTGCATTTTCCCTGTGTTGCTCTGGATTTCTAGCATCTGCAGAATCCCTTGTGTTTCCAAATACTTCCTGCTATGTCATTCTGTAGTTTGCAAATTTGTTGAATTTGCCCAAGCACAAGGCAGGCAATAAACAGCTGCTCTAAATCCCTGTCTTTGCAGATAATCATTCATTACCAACACAGGGGATTAACTTTTCTCACTTCTGTTTTCTTGGTTTCTGCAGACGCTGGAAATCTTGAGCAACACACACAAAATGCTGGAGCATCCGGGCAGATCTGGAGATTCCCCATCAATGGAGGGGTATCTCTTTGCCCTAGGCATCCGTCATCACCCAGTACGTCCTCTCTTCTTGCTGCTGCCATCAGGAGGAAGGTACAGGAGCTTCAGGATGCAGACCATCAGGCTCAGGAACAGCTATTACCCCTCAACCGTCAGGCTGGATAACCGAAGGGGATAACTTCACTCAACTTCACTTGCCCTGTCATTGAAATGTTCCCACAACCTATGAACTCATTTTCAAGGACTCTTCATCTCATGTTCTCTATTTATTGATTATTTATTTATTTATTTATTTATTTATTATTATCATCATTTCTTTATTTTTATACTTGCTTAGTTTGTTGTCATTTGAATGCTTTTTAAACATGGTCTTCCATTGATTTTATTATAGAAACATAGAAAATAGGTGCAGGAGTAGGCCATTCGGCCCTTCAAGCCTGCACCACCATTCAGTATGATCATGGCTGATCATCCAACTTGAACGCTGTACCTGCTTTCTCTCCATACCCCCTGATCCCTTTAGCCACAAGGGTAATATCTAACTCCCTCTTAAATATAGCCAATGAACTGGCCTCAACTGTTTTCTGTGGCAGAGAATTCCACAGATTCACCACTCTCTGTGTGAAGAAGTTTTTCCTCATCTCGGTCCTAAAAGGCTTCCCCTTTATCTTTAAACTGTGACCCCTCGTTCTGGACTTCCCGAACATTGGAAACAATCTTCCTGCACCTAGCTTGTCCAATCCCTTTAGAATTTTATATGTTTCAATAAGATCCCCCCTCAATCTTCTAAATTCCAGCGATTAAGGTTATAATTCTATTTCAGATTTATTGAGAATGCACGCAAGAAACTGACAGTGCTATATATTGCGACATATAAGTACTTTGATAATAAATTTACTTTGAACTTTGAATGAACAGGCGACATTTCGGGCGGAGGCCTTTTCTCAGGGTAAATTGCTCATCAGCAAAACTTGTATGAGAGAAGAAAATATAATTTTCAACGCGACACCGCCATCTACTGAGGTATCGAGGTATTGCAGCATTCCGCGTTTTGAAGTTGCAAACACTGTAGTGTATATTTTAGTCATTCCATTGTAGGAAGGGCGTGGAGGGTTTGGAAAAGGTGCAAACGAGGTCCACCAAGATGTAGCAAACACAAGATACTTTGCAGTTGCAGAAAATCTTGAGCTAATGCTGGAGGAACCCAACAGATCAGGTGGCGTCAATGGAGAGGAATAAACGGTTGACACTTTGGGGAGAGACTCTTCATCAGGACTAGAAAGGGGAGGGGTACAAGTGGCAGGTAATCGGTGAAACCAGGAGAGGGGAAGATAGCTGAATGAGGGAGGGGGTTGAATTAAGAAACTGGGAGGTGACGGAAGAGGTAAATGGCTGAAAAAGAAAGAATCTGATAAGTGAGGAGAGTGGACAATGGGAGAACAGGAGGGTGGAGGGGCACCAGAGGGAGGTGATTGGCAGGTCAGAAGGGGAGAGAGCACAACCAGAATGAAAAAAAATGGAAAAAGAGAGATGGAGGGAGAGGGAGAAATTACTAGAATTTAGATAAATCAATATCCATGCTATCAGGTTGGAAGCTACCCAGACAAAATATGCTTCTCCACCCTGAGTGTGGTCAAAGGACTGAATTTGGTTTGGATTGGGGGAATGGGTGAAGAAGTGGCAGATGGAATATGAAGTAGGGAAGTACATGGTCATGCACTTTGGCAGAATGAACAAAGACTTGGACTGTTTTGTAAATGGAGAGAAAATTCAAAAACCCGTACAGCCAACGGACTTGAGAGTCCTCCTGCAGGATTCCCCAGAGTTATCTCGCAGGTTGAGTTGGTAGTGAGGAAGGCAAATGCAATGTCATCATTCATGTCAAGATGACTGGAATATAAGAGCTAAGATGTGATGCCGAGGCTTTGGCCAGAACATACTTGGAGTGTTATGAGCAGGTTTGGGCCTTTTACCTTAGAAAGGATGTGCTGAAACTGGAGAGGGCTGAAGGAAGGTTTATGAAAATGATTCCAGAATTGAATGTCCTGTCCTATGAAGAGCATTTGATGGCTTTGGGCCTGTATTCACTGGAATTCAAAAGAATGGGCTCCCCATCCTCTATCCAGCGTATCTATTGTGTAATGACTTTGAGATGATACCAGTTTATTATTATTTAGTTTTTAAGTTTCTTTTTGTATTTGTAGTTTGTCTTTTACACGGAGCTTTTCCACACTGTTGGTGCAGTCTTCTATTGATTCTATTACGAGTATTGGATTTATTGAGTATGTCCCACCTGAAAATGAATTGCAGGGTTGTATATTGTGACATATATGGGCTTTAATAATAAATTACATTTTTCATTGTCTGGAGCATCAGACTCTGGGGAGTGACGTAAAATTACGGGAGGTGAGATGTGGTGGACAGTCAGAGTCTTGCTCCCAGGGTACATTTGTACATTTTGAGCCGTGTTGGGTGATCAAAGTCTTTCCGTGACCATGATTGTTCTTAGCAAATTATTCCACAAAAGTTGTTTGCCATTGGTTTCTTCTGGACAGTGTGTTTACAGGAAGGGCAACCCCAGCCGCGATCAATACTCTTCAGAGATCGGCTGCCTGGTGTCAGTGGT
Source organism: Hypanus sabinus (assembly GCF_030144855.1). Classification (NCBI taxonomy): domain Eukaryota; kingdom Metazoa; phylum Chordata; class Chondrichthyes; order Myliobatiformes; family Dasyatidae; genus Hypanus; species Hypanus sabinus. The sequence goes on along the minus strand of NC_082710.1, from coordinate 181,370,619 downwards.
TGTATAACCAGGACCTGTGATATAGAACATAGACATAGAACAGTACAGCACAGTACAGGCCCTTCAGCCCACAATGTTGTGCCGACCCTCAAACCCTGCCTCTCATATAACCCCCCACCTTAAATTCCTCCATATAGAATTCCTCCATATAAGAGTCCAGTAGTCTCTTAAACTTCACTAGTGTACCTACCTCCACCACTGACTCAGGCAGTGCATTCCACGCACCAACCACTCTCCGAGTGAAAAACCTTCCTCTAATATCTCCCTTGAACTTCCCTCCCCTTACCTTAAAGCCATGTCCTCTTGTACTGAGCAGTGGTGCCCTGGGGAAGAGGCGTTGACTGCCCACTCTGTCTATTCCTCTTAATATCTTCTACACCTCTATCATGTCTCCTCTCATCCTCCTTCTCTCCAAAGAGTAAAGCCCTAGCTCCGTTAATCTCTGATCATAATCCATACTCTCTAAACCAGGCAGCATCCTGGTAAATCTCCACTGTACCCTTTCCAATGCTTCCACATCCTTCCTATAGTGAGGCGACCAGAACTGGACACAGTACTCCAAGGGTGGCCTAACTAGAGTTTTATAGAGCTGCATCATCTGTTATTTGTGAAGCGGGGTGCCATGCGCAATCATAATCGATTGAAGATGGACATGGAAGCATGGAGGAACATCGGGAAATCTCCAGGAAGACCTTCTTCGTTGCTGCTGCTGCTGTGAGGTCCGGGACTCCGCTGGGAAGAACAGGCCCCCAGTCCTCGAGGTCGCGTTGGCGGGGCCTTCTTAATACGCTCGGCAGAGGATGGTTCTCGGAGAAGCTGTGCCGGAGGGGATGGTCGTCGGCTCGGAGGTTCGACGGACTCGGAGTCCACTGCAGTCAGGTCACTTTCGGTGTGTGCTGCATCTGCGAGGCTGAGTCGTGGAAGTCCATAGCGGGGGTATTCCCTTCTGCCGCCAGTCTGGGATGACGAGTCTGTCGGGACCCTGAGGACTTGTGGAAACTGTGTGGTGGTTTCTTTTGAACTTTTAACATCTTTGGACTATTTTTACTGTGACCATGGTCTGTTTTTTTTAAATCAAATATGCTATTGTTTACACTGTTGTAACTATGTGGTTTTGTTCAGGTCTTGTAGCTTTAGTTTTTGGTCTTGTTTTGTCTGGTGAATTTGGAGCTCCTTTCCGGGGAACGCACTAAGATGGTAGTGCGATATTAATACGCAGCAGCCTCTCCGGACTCTGGACCGGGGATTGCCAAACGTTATGTGGATTTTCTGGTGTAGTCTGTTTTGTCATATGCTTTTGTGATATCATTCTGGAGGAACGTTGTCTCATTTTTTAACTGCATTGCATTTGTGGTTTCTAAATGACAATAAACTGAATCCGAATCTGAATCTGAATCATTACATCATGTCTCTTAAACTCTATCCCTCGACTTATGAAAGCTAACACCCCATAAGCTTTCTTAACTACCCTATCTACCTGTGAGGCAACTTTCAGGGATCTGTGGACATGTACCTCCAGATCCCTCTGTTCCTCCACACTACCAAGTATCCTGCCATTTACTTTGTACTCTGCCTTGGAGTTTGTCCTTCCAAAGTGTACCACCTCACACTTATCCAGGTTGAACTCCATCTGCCACTTCTCAGCCCACTTCTGCATCCTATCAATGTCTCTCTGCAATCTTCGACAATCCTCAACACTATCTACAACACCACTAACCTTTGTGTCGTCTGCCAACTTGCCAACCCACCCTTCTACCCCCAGATCCAGGTCGTTAATAAAAATCACAAAAAGTAGAGGTCCCAGAACAGATCCTTGTGGGACACCACTAGTCACAACCCTCCAATCTGAATGTACTCCCTCCACCATGGCCTTCTGCCTTCTGCAGGCAAACCAATTCTTAATCCACCTGGCTAAACTTCCCTGGATCCCATGCCTTCTGACTTTCTGAATAAGCCTACCATGTGGAACCTTGTCAAATGCCTTACTAAAATCCATGTAGATCACATCCACTGCATACCCTCATCTATGTGCCTGGTCACCTCCTTAAAGAACTCTATCAGGCTTGTTAGGCATGATCTGCCCTTCACAAAGCCATGCTGACTATCCCTGATCAGACCAGGATTCTCTAAATGCCCATAGATCCTGTCTCTAAGAATCTTTTCCAACAGCTTTCCCACCACAGACGTAAGGCTCACTGGTCTATAATTACCTGGACTATCCCTACTACCTTTTTTGAACAAGGGGACAACATTCGCCTCCCTCCAATCCTCCGGTACCATTCCCGTGGACAACGAGGACATAAAGATCCTAGCCAGAGGCTCAGCAATCTCTTCCCTTGCCTCGTGGAGCAGCCTGGGGAATATTCCGCCAGGCCCCAGGGACTTATCCGTCCTAATGTATTTTAACAATTTCAACACCTCCTCTCCCTTAATATCAACATGTTCCAGAACATCAACCTTATTCATATTGTCCTCACTGTCATCAAGTTCCCTCTCTTTGGTGAATACCAAAGAGAAGTATTCATTGAGGACCTCGCTCACTTCCACGGCCTCCAGGCACACCTTCCCACTTTTATCTCTAATTGGTCCTACCTTCCCTCCTGTCATCCTTTTGTTTATCACATAATTGAAGAATGCCTTGGGGTTTTCCTTTACCCTACTCGCCAAGGCCTTCTCATGCCCCCTTCTTGCTCTTCTCAACCCCTTCTTAAGCTCCTTTCTTGCTACCCTATATTCCTCAATAGACCCATCTGATCCTTGCTTCCTAAACCTCATGTATGCTGCCTTCTTCCACCTGACTAGATTTTCCACTTCACTTGTCACCCATGGTTCCTTCACCCTACCATTCGTTATCTTCCTCAGTGGGACAAATTTATCCCTAACATCCTGCAAGAGATCCTGAAACAGCGATCACATGTCCATAGTACATTTCCCTGCAAAAACATCATCCCAATTCACACCCGCAAGTTCTAGCCTTATAGCCTCATAATTTGCCCTCCCCCAATTAAAAAATTTCCTGTCCTCTCTGATTCTATCCTTTTCCATGATAATGTTAAAGGTCAGGGAGCGGTGATCGCTGTTCCCCAGATGCTCACCCACTGACAGATCTGTGACCTGACCCGGTTTGTTACCTAATACTAGATCTAGTATGGCATTCCCCCTAGTCGGCCTGTCAACATACTGTGACAGGAATCCGTCCTGGACACACTTAACAATCTCTGCCCCATCTGAACCCTTGGAATTAATCAAGTGTCAATCAATATTAGGGAAGTTAAAGTCACCCATGATAACAACCCTGTTAGTTTTGCACCTTTCCAAACTCTGCCTCCCAATCTGCTCCTCGGTATCTCTGCTGCTACCAGGGGGCCTATAGAACAACCCCAGTAGAGTAACTGCTCCCTTCCTGTTCCTGACCCACCCATACTGACTCAAAAGAGGATCCTGCTACATTACCCACCCTTTCTGCAGCTGTAATAGTATCCCTGACCAGTAATGCCACCCTCCTCCCCCTTTCCCCCCTCTCTATCCCTTTTAAAGCACTGAAATCCAGGAATATTCAGAATCCATTCCTGCCCTGGTGCCAGCCAAGTCTCCGTAATAGCCACTACATCATAATTCCATGTATGTATCCAAGCTCTCAGTTCATCACCTTTGTTCCTGATGCTTCTTGCATTGAAGTACACACACTTTAGCCCTTCTACCTTACTACCTTTACACCCTTTATTCTGCTTGTCTTTCCTCAAAGCCTCTCTATATGTTAGATCTGGCTTTACTCCATGCAGTTCTTTCACTGCTCTATCGCTCCGGGTCCCATCCCACTTGCAAATTAGTTTAAACCCTCCTGAACCATGCTAGCAAACCTACCAGCAAGGATATTGCTCCCCCTCGAGTTCAGATGCAACCCACCTTCCCCAGAAGAGATCCCAATGATCCAAAAATCTAAAATACTACCCACTGCACCAACTCCTCAGCCACACATTCAACTGCCATTGCCTCCAATTCTTACCATCACTATCACATAGTACTGGCAACAATCCTGAGAATGCCACCCTTGAGGTCCTGTTCTTCAGCCTTCTGCCTAGTTCCCGAAACTCACACTTCAGGACCTCATCCCTCTTCCTGCCTATGTCGTTGGTACCAACATGTATCATGACTTCTGGTTGCTTTCCCTCTCGTACCAGGATGTCGTGCACCCGGTCAGAGACATCCCGGACCCTGGCACCCGGGAGGCAACAAACCATATGGGTGTCCTTCTCACGTCCACAAAATGTCTTGTCTGCTCCCCTGACTATAGAGTCCCCAATGACGACAGCTCTCCTCTTCTCCATCCCATCCTTCTGCACCACAGGGTCAGACTCAGTGCCAGAGGCCCTGCCACCGTGGCTCACACCTGGTAGGTCATCCTCACCAACAGCATCCAGACGGTAAACTTATTATTCGGGGGAATGGCTACAGGGGTGCTCTGCACTACCTGTCTACTCTCCTTTGCTTTCCCCCCTCGGACTGTCACCCAACGACCTGCTTCCGGCAGCCTAGGTGTGACTACCTCCCCGTAGCTCTCATCTATGACTGCTTCATTCTCCCTTATGAGTCGAAGGTCATCCAGCTGCTGCTCCAGATACCTCACACGGTCTTCCAGATCGCCCAGCCGCAAGCACTTCTGGCAGATGTGACTCTGCGGGAGAGGGGAGATACCCCAAGACTGCCACATCTCACAGGAGAGGCACATCACCATCTCAGGAGGCATTGTAAAGACTAACTGGGAACAAGCTCATCCTCTGCCTCTTCTCGTCGAAGCCTCTCGAGTCAGAGTCTCAAATCTCCACTCCTTCACTGGCCCACCAACTCACTGGTCACTTTCCACAGGCTGCTCCACTTGAGCTACCCCTCTATTAATTTGTTTGAGTTTTTCAAACTGCTTGGTGACCTGACCTCGATTGCCCAATCAGCTGCTTTCTCCTGAGTCTGAGCTATTCAAATCTTGATTGACTTGATTGCACAGTCCAACTGCCAAAACTGCCAGAATCTCTTGAGTCAAAGCCTCAAATCTCCACTCCTTCACTGGCCACTTTCCACAGGCCGCTCCGTTTGAGGTAACCCTCTATTTATTTGTTTGAGCTAATATGCATTAGCTGCTCATTCGACTGTCCACCACCTGCTCCCATGGCTTCACGTGACCCTGATCGGGGGAGTAGGGGGGTCTAAACAGGTGCTACATCTTGCCCAAGGGTGACCTGCAGACTAGCGGAGAGAAAGAGTGCCTTGTACCTCCTTTGGTAGAGACGTATCTCCATCCCACCATTCGGGGTAGAAATGTCTAATATTAGAAAATTTGACTTTAAGGAGATAGGGAAAAATCTAAGGTACTTTTTTTTTACACATAAAGTGGTAGGTGCCAACGGAGGTGGTAAAATCTGGCAATGATAGTATTGAAGGTACTGGAACTGCAGAGAAGGCCCTTGGGAAACTGAAAGGTCTGAAAGAAGATAAGTCACCTGGGCCAGATGGTCTACATACCAGAGATCTGAAAGAGGTAGCTGAAGAGATTGTGGTGGCATTAGTAATGATCTTTCAAGAATCACTAGATTCTGGAATGGTTCTGAAGGCCTGGAAAATGGTAAATGTCACTCCAAGAAAGGAAATTTTTGACTAGTTAGTCTGATCTCAGTGGTTGGGAAGATGTTGAGTCGACGATTAAAGATGAGGTCTCAGGGTACTTGGAGGCAAATAATAAAATAGGTCACAGTCAGCGTGCTTTCCTCGAGGGACATCCTGCCTGACAAACCTGTTGAAATTCTTTGAAGAAATGACAAGCAGGAAGGACACACACAAAATGTAGGAACTCAACAGGCCGGGCAGCATCTCTGGAAAAGGGTACATGAGATATATCAGGCCGAGACCCTTCAGGACTTTTCAAACCTCGGAGTTTCCGAAGGACTTTGACAAGAGGCCACACATGAGGCTGCTTAACAAGCTCGAAGCCCATGGTGCTACTGGAAGGAGTCTCGCATTGGTAAAGCAGAGGCTGACTGGCAGGAAGCAAAGAGTGGGAATAAAGGGAGCTTTCTCTGACTGGCTGCTGGTGACTAATGGTGTTCCACAGGACTCATTTTTATTTCTTATTTATTATTTTGTTAATGATTTGTATGATTGGATTGATGGCTTTGTTGCAAAATTTGCAAGTGATATGATGACAGGTGAAAGGGCAGATAGTTTGGAGGAAGTAGAGAGGCTACAGAAGGACTTTGACAAATCAGGAGAATGGGCAAAGAGATGGCAGATGGAATACAGTGTTGGGAAGTGTATGGTCATGTACTTTGGTAGAAGAAATGAATGGTTGACTATTTTCAAAATGGAGAGAAAATACAAAAAACTCGGGGGCAAAGGGACTTGGGAGTCCTTGTGCAGCATTCCTAAAGGTTAATTTGCAGGGTGAGTCTGTGATGAGGAAGGCAAATACAATGTTAGTGTTCATTTCAAGAGGACAAGTGGAAACTTTATAAAGCACCAGCCTCATTTGAGCAGGTTGGGCCCTTATCTTGGAAAGAATGTGCTGAAGCTGGAGAGGGTTCAAAGGAAGTTAACAAAAATGATTCCAGGATTGAAAGTCTTGTCTTACAAAGAGTGTTTGATGGCTCTGGGCCTGTATTCACTGAAATTCAGAAGAAGGAGGGGTGACCTAGTTGCAACCTATTGAATGGTGAAAAGCCTTGATAGACCGGATGTGGGCAGGATGTTTCCTGTGGTGGGAGAGTCTAGCACCAGAAGGCACAGACTCAGAATAGAGAGGCGTCCCTTTGGAATGGAGATGAGAAGGAATTTCTTTAGACAGATAGTGGTGACCCTGTGGAATTCTTTGCTACAGGTAGCTGTGGAGGTCAAATCTTTACAAGACCATAAGACGTAAGAGCTGAATTAGGCCACTCGGCCCATTGAGTCTGCTCTACCATTTCATCGTGGCTGATCCTGAATCCAATTCAACCCCATACACCTGCCTTTGATAAACTTTGATGCAATGACCAATCGGGAAACTATCATTTTTCACTTTAAATATATCACAGTCTTAGTCTGCACAGCTGTCTGTGACAGAGCCATCCACTGATTCAGTACTGTCTGGCTAAAAAGATTCCTCCTTACCTCTGTTTTTAGAGGGATACCTGTTACGTGATCGGCAACAATGTAATATAGAGTTGAGTAAAGGTTTTATAAACAAACATAAACATTTATTAAACTCTGCTCAACAAAAAAGTGAAAAGTAAACCAACGACTAACTTAACCGGAAGTTAACTGCGATGTGGCGAATTTACAAACAGCCGAACTCTGGAACAGTTCTTAAAGTTCTTAAATTCAAACACTGTCTTAAAGTGGTCATTTCAAAAGTCCAAGTGATTTCTACATTTCTAGAGAGATTTCACTGGCAAACAGATTTCCTCGAAGTAACAACGATCTGCCGATCCCAGCCGAGAGATGCCTTGTCCAAAGGAAGGAAATAAAACAGCTTAAAGGAACTGACCTTTTCCTGGAGAATGAGCACTGTACAAACCTTCCTGTCTTGCAGGGGTTATCTCAGATGCAGGTCACTATTCATGAATGAAGATCTGATAAGGCTGATCCTTCAAGAAACTGCCGAACGATACCAACTTTATTCAATCCTTCGGTTCCCGTACTTCGGTAAAGTCTTCACTCTCCCACTAGACTGCAATGGTAGATCAAACAAAACTGGCAGCTTTTGGTGGAACTGTCGGCAATAACCTTTGGGACTTCAGATAGAAAGTAAAAATCCACTTTAAAACAAAAGTGTGTCATGAGATGAATACTCAGCAAAGCTAACGAACCGACTATTGAACTAACCTGTGTCACAACAGGGGTTTCTCTTATATACCTGTTGGAACCTTCCATCACATGACCTCACACCGGCGGGGAAAGTTACATCATGTGACCTCACACTGGCGGGAAAATTACATCACCCCACCATCACAGACAATTACATCATGCTCACAAGATACTCAATTACATCATGGTCATAAGACAGTCACAAGATACCCACGGGGGATGTAACATACCTTTCTATTTTGAGGCTGCATCCTGCAGTTCTTGACACCCATCATAGGAAGCACCCTCTCCACATCCACCTTATCCAGTGCTTTCAACATTCAGTAGGTTTCAATGAGATTCCCCTGCATTCTTCTAAATTCCAGTGAGTACAGGCCCAAATCTGCCAAACATATATTAACTCCTGGCATCTTATCAAACCCCTTCTGAAAATCCACTGCCTCTGCTTTGTCCATCCTGCTTGTTACTTCCTTGAAGAGCTCTAACAGATTTGTGAGGCAAGATTTCCCTTCACAGAAACCATGCTGACTTTGACTTATTTTATCATTAGTCTCCAAGTCCCTTGAAACTTCATCCTTAATAGTAGACTGCAACACATTTCCAGCCACTGAGGTTAGGCTAAATGGGCCATAGTTTCCTTTCTTTTGCCTTCCTCCCTTTGAAACAGTGCAGTAATTTTCCATTCCTCTGGAACTATGCCAGAATCAAGTGATTCTTGAATGACTCAGTGACCTCTTTCCGACTGTGGAATGTAGTCCAGCTGATCCAGGTGACTTATCCATCTTAAGAGCTTTCACTCTGCCTCATACTTTTTCCTTTGTAATAGAAATGGCACTCAATCCTGCTCCCTGACACTCACGGATCTCTGGCACACTGCTAGTGTCTTCCACAGTGAAGACAGATGCAAAGTACCCATTAAGTTCATCTGCCATTTCTTTGTCCCCCATTACTACCCCACCAGCATCATGCTCCAGTGGTCCAATATCAACTCTCACCTCTCTTTTACTCTTTATATAACAAAAATCTTTTGGTACCCTGCTTTATAATTTTGGCTAGTCTGCTCTCAAACTTTATTTTTTCCCTTCTTATAATTTTTAGTTGACTTTTAAAAGCTTCCCAATCATCCAACTTCCCACTCACTTTTGTTACTTTATATGCCCTTTCCTTGGCTTTTATGCAGTCCGTAACTTCCTTTGTCAATCACAATTCCCTACACCTGCCATTTGAGAACAACTTCTTCTGTAAGACATATCTATCCCGTGCCTTGTGAACTATTCCCAGAAACCTTCTGTCATCCTGCCAGCATCCTCCTCCAATCCACCCGGGCGAGCTCCTCTCTCATGCCTCTGTAATTCCCTTTATTCCATTGTGATACTGGTACATGTGATTTGTGCTTCTCCCTCTCAAACTGCAGTATGAATTCAATCATATTATGAACACTGCCTCCTAAGGGTTCCTTTACATTAAGCTCCCTAATAAGATCTGGGTTATTACGCAACACCCGATCTAAGATAACCTTTCCCTGAGTGGGCTCAAGCACAAACTGCTCTAAAAAGCCATCTCATTGGCATTCAACAAACTCCTTCTCTTGCGATCTGACACCAACCTGATTTTCCCAATCCTTTTGCATATTGAAGTCCCCCATGACAATTGTGTCATTACCCTTTTAACGGCTCCCTTTGCAATCTCAACCCCAAATCTTGGCTACTATTTGGAGACCTTTCTATGATTCCCATGATGGGTTTTTTTATCCTCACAGTTTCTTACCTTCACCCGCAAAGATTCCGCATTCTCTGACCCTATGTCACCGCTTTCTAAAGATGTAGTTCCACTTCTTACCAACAAAGCCACACTACCGATTATGCCTTCCTGCCTGTCCTTTTAATACAAAGTATATCCTTTGATGTTAAGCTCCCAGCTCCCAACCTTCTTTCAGACATGCTCACAACGTCATACTGACCGATCTCTAACCACACCACCTTATTCAGAAAACTACATGCATTTAAATATAGCACCTTCAGTCTGCGGCAGAATTTGACTCTTTACTCTGTCTGCATTTGTATCCAATCATTGGCTTGTCCTTCATTACATACATGTTAGACCCATCATCTACTTGTAAACCTGCTAGCTCATCCTCAGCTCTATGATACTGGTTCCCATCCACCTGCCACATAGTTTAAGCCACTCCCAACTGCTCTAACAGACCCCGCCCCGCCCCAGATTCAGGTGCAACTTATCCCTTTTGTACAGGTCTCTCCTGCCGCAAAAAAGGCCTCAATTATCCAGAAATCTGTATTGCCCCAATTCTTCAGCCACATATTTATTTGCCACCTTATTCTATTCCTATCCTCACTATCTCATGGCACAGATAGCGATCCTGAGATTACTACACTAGCGGTCCTGCTTCTCAACTTCTTTCCTAACTAGCTGTTTTCTCCTCCCTTTCTCCCAGTATGTACCATGACTTCCACCTGCTCATCCTCCCTTTCCAGGATACTGCAGACGTGATCAGAAACATTGTGGACCCTGGCAACTGGGAGGCAAACTACCATCCTTGTTTCTTTCCTGTGTCCACAGAATCGCCTACCTGTCCCACTAACGATAGATTTCCCTATTACTGCTGCCATCCTCTTCAGTTCCCTACCCTTCTGAGCCACAGGGCCAGACTCAGTGCCAGAGGCGTGGTCACTGTTGCTTCCCCCAGGTAGGTCCTTCCCCCCAACAGTTCTCAAACAGGAGTACTTATTGTTGAGGGAGATAGCCACAGGGATGAGGGATGTTCTCCATTATCTGATGTTTTCCATTCCCTCTCCTGACAGTCACCCATCTATCTATCTCCTGTAGCCTGGGGGTGACAACCTCCCTGTAGTTCCTGTCTGTCGCTGCCTCACTTTCCATAACAAGCCAAAGGTCATCGAGCTGCAGCTCTGGTTCCCTAACACGGTCTCTATAGAGTTGCATCTTGATGTACCTGGGGCAGATATGGCCGTCGGGGAGGCTGGGAGTCTCTTGGAAATCCTACATCTGACACCCAGAACAGAACACTGACCCTGCAGACATACCCCTCTCCCCATTCCTTCAAGAGTTAAATAAGAAAAAGAAATAAGAACTGAACGTAACTACTTACCTTGTCTCTGCCTGGTCTCACCAAAGTCTGTTGAGCCAAAGCCTTACCACTCTGACTCAGACTACTCTGACGATGACTGCTCCACTGGACAGTACCTCTCTTTTATGGAGACTGGGCTTTTCAAGCTCCGTTCCGGACCGGCACGGTCACATTCTACTGTGTCTGCACTGCTGTCCAGTCAAAAACTGGCTGCTTTTCCAAACTCCGCTCCGCACCTGTGTGGGAACATGACTACTGTATCTGCACCACTTTCCAGTGAGAAACTATGTTTCTTTAAAGCAGAGGTTGATAGATTCTTGTTTAGTCAGGGCATGAATGGATGCAGGGAGATGGCAGGAGACTGGGGCAGAGAGGAAAATTGGATCAGTCATGATGAAATGGCAGAGCAGATTCAACTGGCCAAACGGCCTAATTCTACCCATATATCATATGGTCTTAATGTTTAAGAGGCTTTTAGACAGGCAGATGAACAGTCAGATGGAGCATGTGCAGGCTGATAAGTGTTGTTTGATTTGGCATCATGTTGTGTTAGGCACAGACATTGAGGGACGTAATACTCTGACTACTGTTCTAGATCCTGGGTAAAAAACAATATTTGTATTTTTGCATTTACATACAGATTGAAAGAGTGAAGTGAAAATTTCAAACTTCCAATGTTCCAGAAGAACATTTATCATCAAAGAATGAATAAATCATACAGCCCTGAGATTTGTTTGCTTACAGACACACAAAAAGCAAGAAACCCAAAAGAACTTGATTTAAAAAAATAAAATAAAGACCAACACCCGATGCGGAGGAAGAAATGGAAGAAAACACATGCACATACAAGTTATGCAAATAATAACATTGCAAACCAATGGAGCCCTCAGATCCAAACCCCAGAGCAGCCTGGAGTAGGCCCAAAGCCTCAGTATTAATTCATGATATTAGTGGGCACAGAGCACAGCAGCCGGAACAGTCTTCATAACATCAGTGCCACGGAGAGGAAGTGAACATCACAGAGAGCGAGCAAAATTGGCTCTCGCCTGCAATCCTGGACATCCTGTCTTTCCAGCCTATCTAGGCCAACATTTAGATTTGCAAGGATGTTGCCAGGACTTGAGGATCTGATTAATAGAGAAAGGTTGACTAGGTTAGAGCATTGCTCCTTGGAGTGTAGGAGAATGAGGGATAGAGGTCAACATAATTATGAGGGTCTAGATAGGGTAAATGCAAGCAGGCTTTTTCCACAGATGGTTAGGTGGACTAGAACAAGAGGTCACAGCTAAAACGATGAAAGGTTAAGAACTTAAGAACCTTGGTGGGGTGTGGGAATTCTTCAAGCAGAGTGTGGTGCACATGTGAGGGCGTACAGGGTTACAGGGAGAATGGGGCTGACAGTAAAAATAAATAAGCCATGGTTGAATGGAGGAGCAAACTCGATGGGCCGAATGGCCTAATTCTGCTCCCTTATCTATGGGCTTTCCTACAATAGTGATAATGATTCAAACCTTATTCTACAGTGCATGAAGTACTCGTAGACAATCAAAACCAGGTACTAAATCACTTGCTAATCATGTCATGAAACTTTTTGTTTGCCACAAATTACTAGAAATATTATGTTACTTAAAATTACTATAAGCATCAAAATGAATAAATACTGGCCCAATAACAATCCTGCGCACTGGAGCCAGCATTCCAGGCTGCGATGGAACAACATGCAGAGTATTCTGAGGGTGAGGGTGAGGGGTCAGAGGTCGTGGTGCTGCACAATGCCTATCGGGGTTAGCAAAGAGAGTGAAGAGCAGGGCCTCACAGGTAGTAATCTCTGGCAGGAACAGGATGACAGTACAGCTGAATAAGTGACTGAGGATCTGCTGAAACTGGAGAGGGTTCAAAGGAAGTTCACAAAAATGATTCCAGGATTGAATGGCTTGTCATATGAAGAGCGTTTGACAGCTCTGGGCCTTTATTCACTCAAACTCAGAAGAATGAGGGGTGACCTCATTGAAGCCTGTCAAATATTGAAAGGTACTTTCCTATAGTGGGGGTTTCTCCGACCGGATGGAGGGATGTCCCTTCAGAACAGAGATGAGGAGGGACTTCTTTAGCCAGTGAGTGGTGAGTAAGTGAATTCGTTGCCACAGATATCTATGGAGGCTGTCATTGGGTATCTTTAAAGCAGAGATGGATAGGTTCTTGATATGTCAGGGTGTCAAAGGTTACAAAGAGAAGGCAGGATAATGGGGTTGAGAGGGATCATAAATCAGCCATGATGGAATGTATAGCAGACTTGATGGGCCACATAGCCTCATTCTCCTATGTCTATGTCTTCCCCTTCCTGAAGTTTGTTCCAAAAAAAATCGGAGATGAGGATGACCACTCTGATCGAGCTTTGAATTAATTTATTCCCCCCATGACCAGGCTCTGTGAGTGTCCACTCAGAATGTGAACTGACATCTCCCTGCAGATGCAGGCTGCGTTCTGATGACTTCATTCCTAGATTTGTTTATGGATGAATTGCGTGAGTCAGCATTGCAAATGAGACAAATTTGTCGAAGCCTGCTATTGAACCAATGAGGAACCGCGCCCGCGGGTGGGCTGGTCGGACTTGTATATCTTGTGTTGTAGTTCCTCCTCCGCCTCAAAGGTCGGTCTTCATTCAGTCACGCCACAGCAAGTGGCAACTCTTCAAGGCGGAAGCGTCCGCTAGAACGGAGGCTTTCACTGACTTGCTTTCCTTTTGGGAGAGGAAGAATCTAAAAGCAGGAAAAAAAGATGGCCTGACTAATCATAAAAGGTGAGTAAGAGTGGTTACTGCTGATGTATATATTTAAAAGCCGAGAGTTTATCTTTAAAAAAAGTGTAGGGCGTCTCCATTACTTTACGTTTACATTTCGCCACCAAACTGGTTGGTTTAAAATATATACTCGGTTAAAAATTGCCCAGAGGTAATTCCATTTTCTGAAGCCAGATTAAAGCCTGTATTAGGAAGTCATATCAGTGAATATGTAGATGGAATATTGAATATTAAAGGTTAGTAACTGGGTTGACATAACTACCTTACGTAAGTTAGGATGTTCTTGCATTCTCTAATGTGCAAGTTAATTGATTTTATTTATATATATATAATATTAGCAAACCTAGGTTAATCATCTGTAGGTGTATAAAAGTTCCATCCACTCACGTAGTTCGTGGAGGTCGTGTTTTCGTTCAGCTTTGCAGCTTGTTCTAGTTTGAAAGGGGCGAAAAACGTGTAACGCCTTGAACGGGTTATATAAAAAGTACGGATTGGGGTTTATCTTCTATGAACGGTGACGAGCCACATTCCTTTTCAACAGCTCACGCAAGATATTGCTTCTTTGTAATGACTGGCAACTATTTCAAGAACTAAGACTGTCATTCTTAAGATTTGGTTATGATGGCATTTGTATACATGAGTCTGCATGTATACTTACTATTTCAAATCCACATATTAAAAAGTATCCCCCCTTAATCTGACCCATCGTATCAGCATTGTTTATTATTTATTGTAATGCCTGCACTGTTTTGTGCACTTTATGCAGTCCTGGGTAGGTCTGTAGTCTAGTGTAGTTTTTTTCTGTGTTGTTTTTATGTAGTTCAGTGTAGTTTTTGTATTGTTTCATGTAGAAACATGGTCCTGAAAATCAAATTGTCTCGTTTTTACTGTGTACTGTACCAGCAGTTACGGTCGAAATGACAATAAAAAGTGACGACTTGATCACTGGTGCAGCCAATTGGTTTTAGAAGTCACATGATTAGTTAAGTGGCGACCTGTGTGTCGTCAAGGTGTTTCAATTGGTTGGAGTAAAAATGCATCTGTATCTGGAAGGTGCAACGCTGCTGGGTCCGTATCCTGGCAAAAAAACTACGTCATGAAGACAAAAGAACAACTCTGCAAAAAGGTTATTGAAATGCACAGTCAGGATGTGGATAGAAGAATATTTCCAAGTCGCTGAATATCCCCCGGAGTACAGTTAAAGTCAATTACCAAGAAGTGGAAAGAATATGGCACAACGGTGGAATAAACGCAAAGATTCTAAAGGTGCAAAGTCAAATTTATTGTCCGAGTACATACACAAGACCATAAGACATAGGAGCAGAATGAGGCCATTCAGCCTATTGAGTCTGCTCTGCCATTCCATCATCACTGATCCCCAACCCCGGTCAACCCCACACACCTACCTTTTCACCATATCCTTTGATGCCCTAACCTTTTCTGAGAGGCTGTATCACTGTCTGGTATGGAGGGGCTACTACACAGGGCCAAAGAAGCATCAGAAAGTTGTAAATCTAGTCTTGGGTACTAGCCTACAAAGTACCCATGACATCTTCAGGGAGTGGTGTCTCAGAAAGGCAGAGTTCTTTATTAAGGACCTCCAGCACCCAGGGCACGCCCTTTTCACACTGTTATCGGGTAGGAGATGCAGAAGCCTGAAGGCACACACTCAGCGATTCAGAAACAGCTTCTTCCCCTCTGCCAACCGATTCCTAAATGGACATTGAACCTTTGGACACTACCTCACTTTTAAATATACACTATTTCTGTTTTTGCACATTTTTAAAATCCTTTCAATATATGTAATTGATTTACTTGTTTATTTAATTTATTTTTCTCTACTAGATTATGTATTGTATTGAACTGCTGCCGCCAAGTTAACAAATTTCATGTGATAATAAACCTGATTCCGATCAAGAAACAATCAACTTCTGCCTTAAATACACACATGAACATCACCTCCACCAGAGACTGTGGCAGAGTATTTCACAGAATCACTACTCTGGTTTAAAAAAACATCCTCCTTATCTCCGTTCTAAAAGATTGCTCTTCAATTTTGAGGCTGTGCCCTCTAGTTCTGGATACCCCCCCCCCCCCCAATGGAAACATCCCTTCCACGTCCAACTTATCCAGTCCTTTCAACATTCAGTAGGTTTCAGAGATCCCCCTGCATTCTTCTAAATTCCAGTGAGCACAAGCCCAAAACTGCCAAACGCTCCTCATATCCTGACCCCTTCATTCCTCGAATAGTCACCACATACACCCCGAGGTTCTTTTTCCTGCAAGCATACTCAGCACTATAGAGCAGAACACCAAAAATGGAATGAGTATGGTTATCCCCTTTTGTTCAAGAGCCTGATGGTAGAGACTGTTCTTGAACTTAGTCTTGGGAGTCACGAGGCACTTGTACCTTCTACCTGAAGGCAGCAGCAAGAACAGAGCATGAGCCGGGTGGTTTTAATGATGTATGCTGCTTTCCCACAGCAATGTTTCATGTAGAAAAGCTGGAAACCTTGAGCAACACACATACAGAATTCTGGAGGAACCCAGCAAGTTGGGCAGCATCTATGGAGAGGAATACACAGGAGACATTATTCCCCTTCATAGATGCTGCCTTACTGGCTGAGTTCCTCTGACGTTTTGCCTGGACACAGAGGCTCCTAGAATACACTCAACAATTCTATCTTCTGGGCAAGTTTAGTTAATTGGCAGCCATCCTCTCTCCTTTCTCTGCCATTTGTCACTTAAGAACCAAGCAAGAAACCTGGTGGAAGTAATCCAAACTCAGTCCTGTAGTACAATGTGCCGACAGCTTCCAAAATCGTTTACTTGGTCAAAAGTTTTCTGATCTTCTGAAAGTTCCTTATATGGTGCAAAGCTTTTATAAAACATTCCTGCGACCATCTCTTTTGAATGGTTTAAATGTGAACTATTAAATATAGTACAATACTTGGAATTTATTTATTTTTTTACAGGCTGCCGCTATCTGGCAGGCAAGATTGGCAGTGTTTTCAGCTCCTCCAGTAAGACCAAGGCTCAGAGCAGCCAGGTCAAAGGTTAGTTCCTCCACTTTAATAGGTGGGTGCATGAATGTTTGTTTAATCCAGTTTACATGCTAAATAATGTCATATGTAAATTCAAATTAGATCAATCATGCCACCACAGTTCCACATGAATCTGGTGAGATCTAGACCATCTGGAAAAATGGGCTGAAAATGGCCGATGGAATTTAATGCAGACAAGACTGATGGGCTGCACTTTGGCAGGACAAGCCAGGGTAGTACTTGTGCCATGAGCAGTAGGGCACAGAGGAGTGCAGTAGAATAAAGGGGCCAGGGAATACAGATCCGTAATTTCTTCACAGTAGTTAGGGTTGTAAATACAGTCCAGAATCAGGTTTAATATTACTGGTATATGTCGTGAAATTTGTCATGTGGCTGCAGTATAGTGTAAATCATAATACAAACTGTAAATGACAGAAGGCATATGTTTTTTTAAATTTAAATTAGTAGTGTAAAAGAGGAGGGGAATAAAAGTAGTGAGGCAGTGTTCATGGGTAAAATGACCATTCAGAAATCCGATGGCTTTTGGGCCACTGGCCTTCACTGAGTATAGGGCAAATATAAGACATCCTGCAGAGGCTGGAAATCCAAAGCAACACAATGGAGCAACTCAGCGGGCCAGGCAACATCTATGGAAAGGAATAAGCAGCTGACGTTTCGGGTGGGGACCCTTCATCAGGACTGTAAAGAATGGGAGAAGATGTCAGTATTAAACGGTGGGTGGAGGGGACGGAGTAAACAAAGGGCTGGAGAGGAGGGTATCTGATGGGAGAGGAGACTGGACCATGGCAGGGGAAGAAGAGGTAAGAGGCAAGAGAGTGGATCAGAAGGAGAGGGGAGAGAATACTGGAAGGAGAAATTGATGTTCACACCATCTGCTTGGAGGCTACCCAGATGGAATATGAGGTGTTGCTCCTCCAGCCTAATGAGAGTGGCCTCATCATGGCACGAGAGGAGGCAATGGACCAACATGTTGGAATGGGGATCGAAATAAAAATGATTGGTCGCTGGGAAATAGTGCTTTGAGAATGGAATGAAGTCAGATTGGAGCTGTATAAGACATTGGCAAAACCGAATTGGGAGTATTGTGTGCATTTCTGGTCACCTACCTACAGGAAAGATGTTGGTAAGTTTGAACAGAGTGGAGACAAGACAAGCATGCAACAAACTACATCTTAATTAGAACGAGCAACTTCAGATCTGTGGTTCGCTCTTTTAGTTCTGAAACTGTTTGACCCAAAATACCAGTACTGATTCTAACCCCACAGATGCTGCTTGGTTTATTGAATTCTTCCAACATTTCCACTTTTCATTCTGATTTCTGGAGGAACTTGTTCGAGCACAGATGTACATTGGTGTGTGCATGTGTGCGTCTCATGACTACGTATTAAAATTAACCACCCCAGCATTGTAGTTTAATGGTTAGTTTAAAACTTTACAGTGCCAGAAACTGGAGTTCAATTCACAGTGCTGTGTAAAAGCGGTTTGTACGCACTCCCCATGACCGCATGCGTTTCTCCCAGGTGCTCTGCTGCAAAAACTGAAAGGCTACCGTAAGCTGGTGGCAGAAGCATGGCGATGCTTGTGAGCTGCTCCCCAGCTATTCCCAACTCCTATCGTAGACCATGACACATAGCAGCAGAATTTGGCCATTCAGCCCATTGAGTCTGCTCCACCTTGCTGGCTGACTTCATCTTAACCCCAACTCTTTGGAGCAAAGGAGGATGAGAGCTGACTTGATAGGAGTACATGATGATAAGAGGCATAAAGAGTAGACAGCCAGTGGCTTTTTTTCCCCAAGGCAGAAATGGCTAATACAAGGGGGGCAGGGGTGGAGTGTAATTTCTATCATGATTGGAGGAAAGTATGGGGAATGTCAGAAGTAGGTATTTTTATTTGGAGTGGTGAGTATGTGGAACACCCTGCCAGGTGTTGTAGTAGGGGGCTCATAGTTAGATAGTAAAAAATGTTGGAGGGAGGGGTTGTGTTGATCAAATCTCAGCACAACATCGTGGCTGTAATGTTCATGTTCTACTTTAAAACTGATTCTTGCAGGTGAGAAGCATGACCTGGCAAATGCATCAGCAAATGATGACTTGCTCCCAGAAACGCTGCCAAAATCCGGAGCTGTGGTCAAGCAGTGCGGGTCCTGAGGGTAAAGGCTGTACTGGTCTCCGTCCTGGCTACGCAGATCAGTGCATCATGGTGACCTCCTGACAAGACTACATATGTACATCATGGCAAAGAATGATGATTTGCTCAGTAACTCTCTGTCCAGGGAGATGAGCACTTCTGAAAATACCTGCTGTGTTTTTAAAGTTTTCCAATTAAAAATCACTTGTGCTTAATGCAAAACAAGGGCGTCTTAATTATGTGTGCACACAAACTGCTGGAGGAACTCGTCAGGAACGTCTACGGAAGCGAATAAACAGTTGACATTTTGGGCTGAGACCCTTCGTCGGGACGGGGCAGAAGCCAGATATGGTGGGGGGGGGGGCAGGGCAAGTACAAGGGGACGGGTGAGATCAGGTGGCAGGGTGGGGGAGGTGAGAACATTGGGAGGGGATAGACAGAAGAGATAAAGGGCTGAAAGAAATCTAACAGAAGAGGGCAGTGGACCTTGGGAGAAAGTGAAGGGGGAGGAACACCAGAGAGGGGAGCCAAAATGGGGAATGGAAAAAGAGAGGGGTGAGAAATTGATGTTCATGCCATCAGGCAGGAAGTCATTCAGGTGAGCGAGGACTCACCATGGCAATAGAGGTGGCCATGGACAGACCTGTCACATTTGCAATAAGAGCTCAAAGGGACTCTACTCATTTGAGTTCCGAAGAATGAGAGGCGGTCTTATTGAAACATATAAGATTGTGATCGGGTGGATGCGGGGAGAATGTTCCCAATGATGGGTGAAACTAGGACTAGGGGACATAATCTTAAAATAAGGGGATGCCGTTCCAGGACTGAGATGCGGAGAAATTTCTTCACTCAGAGGGTAGTGGGGCTGTGGAATTTAATGCCCCAGAGAGCTGTGGAAGCTAATATACTCAATAAATTCAAAACGGAGATAGACATTTCCCTGGATAAAAATGGCATTAGGGGATACGGTGAGTGAGCAGGTAAGTGGACATGAGGCTAGGTTTAGATCAGCCATGTGATCTCCTGGACCAGTTTTCAATAGCCTGGATGGGTCAGAGAGGAATTTTCCAGATTTTTTCTCCTCAATTGGCAAATCGTTTTTTTCTCCCCCCGGGTGATCACATGGGTTTGGGCGGCTTGAATAATAAAATAAAATGGGCGGCAAGGTGCCCTGTTGGTTGGCACTGTTGCCTTGTGGGAATCGGTGAAAACTTGGTTTAAGATTGGATCAGCCATGATCTTGTTGAATGGCGGAGCAGGCTTGAGGGGCCGATTGGCCTACTCCTGCTCCTATCTCTTATGTAAATGGGTAGCGTCCAGAAGATCCAGCCTTTTGCGTTGGATGGAGTGGAGGTGCTCAGCAAAACCATCTCCAATTTGCACTGGGTCTCACAAAAGTAGAGGAGGCAGCACCGGATACAGTAGCTGTTCCCCAGAAATGAATTGCTGCCTCACCCTGCGTTGGTTGTTGACACAAGGAATACATTTCACTATGTTTCGATGATTACGTATGACAAGAAAACTTTTCTTGAAATATTTCTGAAGCTCGGAAGTTGTTGGGCTGAATTTGATATTTGTGTTAGTGACTTAGACTGTGCTGGTGAGGAAGTCAGGGTCTTGGTTACAATTTTATGGATATCCTGGTATCTGTTTCTCCGCTGATCCCATTCTGGGATCTTGCAGCTCCATGGGCCCAGCAGTCAGAGTTTCCAGTTCAAGTCGATAAAGTTATGTTTGAGGATGAAGCATTTGAGCCCAATATGGGTTGAAAGGTTTTCACAGCCCCATTGCAGAGGAGGAGACCTCTCGCTGTGCCCAAAGCCAAGAGTTATTCATAAGCTAATAACATTTAAAACCAGTTCAAAGCATGATTCAAGATTCAAAGTACACTTATTATCAAAGAATCTATAAATTATACAACCCTGAGATTTATTTGCTGACAGGTAGCCAGAAAGTAAGAAACCCGAAAGAATCCAACTAAAGAAAAAAAGCCAATATCTGATGTGCAAGAGAAAGGGGAAAAAAGCACGTCATGTAAGCAATTGAAATGAACAGCCACAGCAGAGTACGAGGGGTGATTGATAAGTTCGTGGCCTAAGGAAGAAAGAGTCAATTTCAGAAAACCTAGCACATTTATTTTTCAACATAGTCCCCTCCTACATTTACACACTTAGCCCAGCAGTTGTGGAGCATACGGATCTTGGACCTCCAGAAAGTGTCCACAGCAGGGGTGATTGATAAGTTCGTGTCCTAAGGTGGAAAGAGATGAGTTACACAGCTCTCGTTACATGCACATGCAGTTCAACTCTGAGTGATTATGCAGAAAGTTTCAAGTTAACAAATCAGTTAATAATGCATCAGGGGTGATTGATAAGTTCGTGGCCTAAGGTAGAAGGAGGAGTTATTAACTTCAAACTTTCTGCATAATCACTCAAAGAGCTGTTTTCATCAAGTGGGTGATATGGGAGCCCCAAGTGCCACACCACAAAGTTAGTACCCTACAACCATCAGGCTCCTAAACCAGTGTGGATATCTTTGCTCACTGATTCTTTACTTTGAACTGTTTCCACAACCTACAGACTCACATTAAGGACCATACAACTCATGTTCTCAGCATTATTTATTTATCTGTCTATCTATTTATTTATCATTATTTCCTTTTTTATATTTGTACAGTTGTTTTGTCTTGCACATTGATTCTTTGTGAGTGGTTTTTCATTGATTCTATTGTGTTTCTCCGTGCGACTGTGTTGTGACCACCTCTATCACCATTTGGTTTCCCGCCATCCCCTCCCTCAGAGGTTGCAGTGAGTGGCCCAATCAGTGGAGAAGGTCAGTGGCTGTCAACTACCAACATTAAAAGAGCTGTTCATCACCAGAGTGAAGAAAAGAGCTGAAAATATTACTGCTGTCTCACCCAGCCTGTCAGTCACCAAACTGCCATCAGGGACGGCAGGTCATCTCGAAGCATCTTCTTAACAAAACTCACTCAGGTGTAACACCCTAACGTCCCTGCACCACATCTGTCAAATGGCCTGTCCTACTTCTTCTGCTGATAATTATTGAACCTGTTCATACGTCATGTTTATTTCAGCTTGATTATTAATGTTGGTATAGGTGACCATTCCGCTAATTGTTGATTGCCCATGACTGGTTGCACTATTGTCTTGTAAACTGTTGGTTGCTATTGTGCTGCCTGTTACGGTATTGTCCTGCGTTTTATGCTTTTATGCATCAACATTGATCAATAGAGAGAGTGAGCAATTTCAAGGTCCTGGGTGTCAGTATCTCTGAGGATCTAACCTGGCCCCAACATATCGATGCAGCTAAGAAGAAGGAATGACAACAACTATATTTCATCAGAGATTTGGTTTGTCACCTGAACCTCCACAGATGGGTTGTGGAGAGCATTCTGACTGGCTGCGCCCCCATATGGTATGGGGGACGGGGCTATAACAGAGCAAGCTCATAGTAAGCTGCAGAGAGTTATAAAATCAGTCAGCTCCATTATGAGTGCTAGCCTCTGTGGTATCCAAGACATCTCCAAGGAGCGGTGCCTCAGAAAAGTGGCTTCCATCATCAAAGCTCCCCACACCCAGGCATGCCCTTTTCTCATTGTTACCCTCAGGAAGATGGTGCAGAAGCCTGAAGGCACACACACTCAATGATTCGGGACAGCTTCTCTGGACAATGCCATGAACACTACCTCATTACTTTTTAGAAATTTGCTTTTTGCCTAACTTACTGTAATTCACTTATTTATCATGTATTGCAATGTACTGCTGCCACAGCATTAACAAATTTCACAACACATGCTGGTGATGATAAACCTGATTCTGAACCAGTTCTGGTACATTTCACATACTGGCAATTTAGCGATTCTGAATTCCCGCAGGAAAATGAATCTCAGGGTTGTAGATGGTGTCATATATGTATTGATAATGTTGGATGCATCAGCAAGGGAGATGAGGCTGAGTACAGGGCTACGGTGGGAAACTTTGTCACATGGTGCGAGCAGAATCATCTGCAGCTTAATGTGAAAAAGACTAAGGAGCTGGTGGTGGACCTGAGGAGGGCTAAGACACCAGTGACCCCTGTTTCCATCCAAGGGGTCAGTGTGGACATGGTGGAGGATTACAAATACCTGGGGATACGAGTGGACAATAAACTGGACTGGTTAAAGAACACTGAGGCTGTCTACAAGAAGGGTCAGAGCCGTCTCTATTTCCTGAGGAGACTGAGGTCTTTTAACGTCTGCTGGACGATGCTGAGGATGTTCTACGAGACTGTGGTGGCCAGTGCTATCATGATTGCTGTTGTGTGCTGGGGCAGCAGGCTGAGGGTAGCAGACACCAACAGAATCAACAAACTCATTCGTAAGGCCAGTGATGTTGTGGGGGTGGAACTGGACTCTCTGATGGTGGTGTCTGAAAAGAGGATGCTGTCCAAGTTGCATGCCATCTTGGACAATGACTCCCATCCACTCCATAATGTACTGATAGACACAGGACAATTATGTACTGGATTATGTAATTATTTACTGGATAGACACGTTCAGCCAGAGACTCATTCCACCGAGATGTAACACTGAGCATCATAGGAAGTCATTCCTGCCTGTGGCCATCAAACTTTACAACTCCTCCCTCGGAGTGTCAGACACCCTGAGCCTAAAGGCTGGTCCTGGACTTATTTCCACTTGGCATGATTAACTTATTATTATTTAATTATTTATGGTTTTATATTGCTAAATTTCTTCACTATTCTTGGTGGTGCAGCTGTAACGAAACCCCATTTCCCTCGGGATCAATAAAGTATGTCTGTCTGTCTGTTACTTTGATCTTTGAAAGAGTTTAATTTATCATCCATGCTGCCTGAATCGGTGGTCTTGTGACATCAACAGTTCACTTTTTGCCCTGTGTATAACTTAAATGAGGCCCCATGTGCCACCTCGGCACGAGGGGTTCAGACGACAACGACAGTAACTGGGACTTCGGCACACCCAGTCACAGGATGCTACAAGGTAAACAAGGCACACACCCAAACTCGAATCTTCGGGCAGAACAACTAAAAATAAAATCAGTGCAGTGCCGATGAAGCAGGATTCAATGGATCCTGGATTGGAATCACAAGGGCTGGTGACCCCGCTCCCCACCCCCAGGGTCAGAGGTCCATCCAAATCCAGAGTTTGAGGTCCGGAGTTCAGGGTCCAGTCATCAGCGAGTCCTGGGGTCAATACTGAAAACTGAAGTTGGCAAGTCCAGTAGATGAGGCCTGGTGGTCAAAACCCTGGGTTTGTGATTTCACTGAGGCCTGATGTCTGTGGGTCCACTGAAAGCCTGAGGTAGCCTGGAGGCCTGTCTGGTATATGTGTGAGTGGGAGGGAGGAGGAACCAGTCGTATTTAGCTGCTCTTGTTGTTTTTCATCCAGCAACCTACAAGAACTAGCGGTGGAGCTGGATATGTCCCTATGCAGCCAGATTCAGCTACCCAGGGAAAAAGTGTGTGGCCTTCAGCAGGTGATTGTCTTGGACATCCCTGTTGCGATTGCAAGACCCTGTTGGGCAATGGTAATGCAGAGCGCTGCGAGTCCAGGCCACTGGTTCACTGGGGAGCTGCATTTGCTTCGCCTGGTGTGTGGACAAGGCCCTCGTGCCTTGGGGTGGCTTCTTGTCGACACCAGAGACAGCAGTGTGCTGCCCTCCAGTGGTCACTTGGTGGGAGACCGCTGTCGCAGCATGAGCACCAAGTGAGGAACTGCTATGGACTTGTTCTGTAGAAATGTGGCTCCATGCACTATTAATCTACGAGCCATGACACTCAGGGACTTGGGCTATATTTAAATTTTTGCTTGTATTTATATTTTTCTGCTATCATTATCATACGTGCTAGGTGTTAATTCTGTGTATAGCACCGTGGCCCCAGAAGAACAGTTTCGTTTGGCTCTATTCACGTGTATGGTTGAATGACAATTGAAGTTGAACTCGAACTTGTCCCTGCTGTCTTGCTGAGCATTCTGGGTATGCCGTGTGTGGTGACTCATGGGGGCTGCCCCCAGCACCACCTTAGGTTGTGTTGGTTGTTGACGTAAAGGGCACATTTCATGTTGGTTTTGATGTATGTGCAATAAATAAAGGAATCGCTCTTAAAATAGAAAGCTCTTTATTTCAGTCTTAAATCCACTCTACTTTGCTGGAAGCATACCATCTCTCCTGAAATCCTGATATTCACAACGGAGTTAATGAATTGTCTTCTGCATATCATTAAATAATCAATTAACAAATTAAAACTAAGTTTTTACAGCAGTTGATACCTTTTTAAAAATCTTTACACTTGAAAAAGTGGAATTTTTTGGTCTAGAAATATAAACTATTTGCACAGTAAATGACCTCAGTAAGGAGAGTCACTAAATTTTCAGGTTCAGTGCAAGAGTCCCGGGTTGAACTCCCACTGCTGTCCGTAACGAGTTGTGCATTCTCCCTGTGACCGTCCGGGTTTCCTCCAGCCGCCTCAGCATCCTCCCACGGTCCAAAGGCGAACAGGTTGGCAATGACGGTGCCAGAACTGTGGCGACTCTCGTGGGCTGCCCCTGTGTAACCCTCACTCAGGTGATTTGACGCAGATGACACACTTCGCCGTATGTTTCCATGTGCACGTGACAAATAAAGCTGAACTTGCTTTTCTTTCATTAAGTTTCTGTTTGTCACTGCCCTTGAAGGCAGCAGATTCTTGGACACACTCATCTGGGCTATTTACCAATATATTCACCAATTACAGTTGCATAACACTCCTACCACCGTAATTAATCCCATCACAGCCGCTCACAGTTTAACCTGCAGCTTTCTACCCATAAATGTCAATGGATTGGAAACTGGGCAATGTACCATGATCCACCTGCTGGGTGTAGCACCAGGGTGCAGAGATAAAAATATCTGGTGGAGGGAGGGGAGGAAGAAAAGACGGAAGTTTGTGGGGAATTCCAAGTGCCCCACCCAGTGGGTGTGGAACAGTTTTGGATAAACAATACAAAGTGCAAAAGACTGAGTGAAGTCCAGACTGAGTGTGGATGTGAGATGAGGAATTTCTTCAGTTAGAAGGTTGTGAATCTGTGGAATTCATTGTCACTGACGGCTGCGGAGGCCAAGTCATTGGATATACTTAAAGCAGATATTAATAAATTATTGGTTAGTAACGGCAGTAAAGTTTAAGGGGAGGAGGCAGGAGAATTGTGTTGAGAGGGAGAATAAATGATGGAATAGCAGAACAGACAGATGGACTGAACGGCCTAATTCTGCTCCGAGGTTTTACTGGTTTTTAACAGCGAGTGGTGGATGCGTGGAACACTCTGCCGTGGGTGGTGGTAGAGGCAGACACATCAGGGATATTTAAGAAATTCTGAAGGCAGGCACACGGGTGATTGATGGTTATTGGGAGGGAGGGGTTGGATTGATTTCAGTGTAGGTCAGCACACAGTGGGCCGAGGGGCCTGCGCTGTTCTCTGTTCTATGTTCTCGCTCCTTGATGAGATGCCAAAGTCACTGTCATCAGCAGATGGGCGGCTGATCAACAGACATACAAGTGTCCTTATAAGCAACACACACAAAATGCTGGAGGAAGCCAGCAGGCCAGGCAGCATCTAGGGAAGAGAGTAAACAGTCGGTGTTCTGGGCCGTGAGCCTTCATCAGGACTGGAGAAAAAGAGATGAAAAGTTAGAGTCAGGAGGTGGGGGGTAGGAAAGGTGATAGGTGAGACCGGGAGAAGGGGAGGGGAGACGTAAAGAGCTGGGAAGTCGATAGGTGAAAGAGATAAAGGGTTGGAGAAGGGGAAACCTGATAGAAGGGGACAGAAGGCCGTGGAGGAAAGGGAAGGGGGAGGAGCACCAGAGGGAGGTGATGGGCAGATAAGGAGATAGGTGACAGAGGGAAAGGGGAATAGGCAATGCTGGGGGGGGGGGGGGGGGGTGGGAATGGAGGCCATTACCGGTGTCCTTATAATTTCCAGAGTCAACTGCATTCGGCCCAGCATATCGCTGTTTTAACACAGCTGCTGTTCAAGGTCAGACATTGTTACCTGTGCAATGTTTCTGGGTTGCTAAAGTTCACATTTAGGCTGATGCCTATGGTTCGCCACCTGATAGGTTCAATATTGAAGTCTCGATGTACTGACAAAGACAGGGGACATGCACGACGTCTGTGTGAATGGAAGCCCTGGTGCGAGGCAGCTGCTTCAGTACGTGTAGCTTTACATAGAGTCCACTGAACGTCAGCAGCAGCTGGTAGGCTATCTCCTGAAACAGCAAAATAAAATGGAGAATGTTTTAATACAGCAAATGGGCCAGTGCCATTCAAATACAAAGTCTTTTCTCGCCAATTGAGTACTGTGTATCATCCTCTCCACATCCACTCCAACCAGCCTTTCAATGAGATGTCCCCACCGCTTCCAGTGAGTACAGGACTGGAGCCATCAAACACTTCTCATCCGTTCGATACGTCGAATGTTACTCTAATACGTTACCTCAGATGTACCTTCGGGGACCAGGCACGTCAAGGTGTTAAAAACGTGCCGTGCTTGCTGATTGCCATTACTGAGAGCCCCGTCACTGTTCCCGGGTAATAGAGGAGCCTCCTCAGACCCTGCATCCACCTCACTCAGAGGACTGTCTTGACTCGTTTCTACCACGATGCAGAGGTGTCCCAGCTTCTGACGCAGAAGCGACTGTTGATTGAAACACAAGCTCGTAAGCGGACACATTACACAAGAATGAAGAATGCAGGTATCTAGTTAGATAGCAGGAGGTCATCACTCAAACTCCGAGAGACAGTTTGCTATTCAATTATATCATGGCAAGTCGTTGCTCCACATTCCTTCATATTTAACACACACTCAGTGGCCACTTCATAATGTAATTCCTGTAACTAATAAAGTGCACATTTGTGGCATTCTGCTGCTGTAGACCAACCACTTCAGGATTTTAAAACACAAACACGAGGAACACACACAAAATGCTGGTGGAACGCTGCAGGCCAGGCAGCATCTACAGGTAAAAGTACAGTCCACGTTTCGGGCCGAGACCCTTCATCAGCACTAACTGAAAAAAGAGATAGTAAGACATTTGAAAGTGGGAGTGGGAGGGGGAAATCCGAAACGATAGGAGAAGACCGGAGGGGGAGGGATGAAGCTAAGAGCTGGAGAGTTGATTGGCAAAAGGGACACACAGCTGGAGAAGGGAAAGGATCATGGGACGGGAGGCCTCGGGAGAAAGAAAGGTGGGGGGGAGCACCAGAGGGAGATAAAGAACAGGTAAGGACTGATTGTGAGAGGGACAGAGATAGAAAAAATAAACAAACAAACAAACAAACAAACAAATAAATAAATAAGGGATAGGGTAAGAAGGGGAGGGGGGCATTAACGGAAGTTAGAGAAGTCAATGTTCATGCCATCAGGTTGGAGGCTACCCAGCCGGTATATAAGGTGTTGTTCCTCCAACCTGAGTGTGGATTCATCTTGACAGTAGAGGAGGCCATGGATAGACATATCAGAATGGGAATGGGACGTGGAATTAAAATGTGCGGCCACTGGGAGATCCTGCTTTTTCTGGCAGACCGAGCATAGGTGTTCAGCTAAACGGTCTCCCAGTCTGCGTCGGGTCTCACCAACATATAGAAGGCCACACTGGGAGCACCGGACGCAGTATATCACACCAGCCGACTCACAGGTGAAGTGTCGCCTCACCTAGAAGGACTGTCTGGGGCCCTGAATGGTGGTGAAGGAGGAAGTGTAAGGGCAGGTGGTTTTGTTGTGTTCAGAGATGCTCTTCTGCACACTATTGTTGTAACATGAGGTTATTAGAGTGACTGTCACCTTTCTGTCAGCTTGAACCAGTCTGGCCATTCTCCTCTGACCTCTGACATTAACAAAGTGTTTCACCCACAGAACTGCTGCTCACTGTATGTTTTTTGTTTCTTAACCCATTCTCTGTAAAACTCCAGAGACTGTTGTGCATGAAAATCCCAGGAGACGAGCTGTTTCTGAGATACTCCAACCACCCCGTCTGGCACCAGCAATCATTTCATGGTCAGAGTCACTTAGATCACATTTCTTCCCCATTCTGATGTTTGGTCTGAACAACAACTGAACTTCTTGACCTTGTCTGCATGCTTTTATGCATTGAGTTGCTGCCACGTGATTGGCTGATTAGATATTTGTATTAATAAGCAGGTGTACATAATAAAGTGACCAGAATGGTAATTTTACCTACAAACATCTACCAGCTTCTGTAGAACAGAATTTCATCACTTCCTGCTTTTGTACTCAGCTAAAATTTAGCTTTACATTTAAAATACTTTGTTCCAGCACCCCCAAAAAGGAGGAGGCAAACTCCATCATCAAAGGCCCCAACATCCAGGCCAAAATTCATCAGAACCCCCAGCATCCGGGCCAAACTTCATCAAAGACCACCATCAGCCAGGCCAAACTCCATCATCAAAGACCCCAACATCCAGGCCAAATTTCATCAGAACCCCCAGCATCCGGGCCAAACTTCATCAAAGACCACCATCAGCCAGGCCAAACTCCATCATCAAAGACCCCAACATCCAGGCCAAATTTCATCAGAACCCCCAGCATCCGGGCCAAACTTCATCAAAGACCACCATCAGCCAGGCCAAACTCCATCATCAAAGGCCCCAACATCCAGGCCAAGTTTCATCAGAACCCCCAGCATCCAGGCCAAACTTCATCAAAGACCACCATCAGCCAGGCCAAACTCCATCATCAAAGGCCCCAACATCCAGGCCAAAATTCATCAGAACCCCCAGCATCCAGGCCAAACTTCATCAAAGACCACCATCAGCCAGGCCAAACTCCATCATCAAAGACCCCAACATCCAGGCCAAATTTCATCAGAACCCCCAGCATCCGGGCCAAACTTCATCAAAGACTGCCACCAGCTGGGCCAAACTCCATCATCTAAAGACACCCAGCATCTGGGCCAAACTTCGTCAAAGACCACCATCAGCCAGGCCAAACTCCATCATCAAAATCCCCACCATCTGGGCCAAATTTCATCAGAACCCCCACCATCTGGGCCAAACTTCATCAAAGACTGCCACCAGCCAGGCCAAACTCCATCATCTAAAGACACCCACCAGCCGGGCCAAACTCCATCATCTAAAGACACCCAGCATCCGGGCCAAACTTCATCAAAGACCACCATCAGCCAGGCCAAACTCCATCATCAAAGACCCCAACATCCAGGCCAAATTTCATCAGAACCCCCAGCATCCGGGCCAAACTTCATCAAAGACCACCATCAGCCAGGCCAAACTCCATCATCAAAGAGCTCCAACATCTGGGCCATGCCGTCTTGTCACAGCTTCCATCGGGCAGGAGGTACAGAAGCCCGAGGTTCCCACACCACCAGGGGCAGGAACAGCTACTTCCCTTCAAAAATTTGGTCTTCAAGTTCAAACTTAATTATCATTCAACCATTCATAGACACCCATAAGTACAGATAAACAAAACAGTGTTACCCTGGAGGCAAGGTGCAAACCACAGTACAGTCACACCCAACACAGGGCCATATAGCACATATAGGATAGCTGGCCAGGCATACACATTGATCCAACCTGAAGCAGCTGGCACAACCCTAATCAGCAGAGTTTGGCAACAATGTGATCACATTGCAGTAAAATGGAGCAAACACGAGGAAACCTACCAGCATTTTGTGTGTATTGCACTAAAATAGACTTGCTTTTGGTTTTGTTCCGATTATGTTCTTTCTTGTAAAGGATGGGATGTACTTTATGTTTTGTATGTGAATGCTATTTATCTGGTGCTGTGTGCCTACAAGTATGTTTCAATCCAGCAGGCCGGGCAGCACCTCCTGGAAAAGAATCAACATTTGAGATTTCAGGCCGAGACCTTTCATCAGAAAGGAAAGAGACGAACAAGAGCAAGAAGGTGGGGCCGTGGAGGAAGAAGTACAAAGTGGTGGGAGATAGGTGAGACTGGGAGAGGGGCAGGGCTGAAGTAAAGAGCTGGGAAGCTGGTTGGTGAAAGAGATAAAGGGCTGGAGAACAGGGAATCTGCTAGGAGACGATGGAAGAAAGGGAAGAGGAGGTGATGGGCAGGAAGGAAGGGAATATGTGAGAGGGAAATGGGAATGGTGAAGGTGCGGTGCAATTACCAGATTTTCAAGGAATCGATGTTCATGACATCAGACTGGAAGCTACACAGGTGGAATACGAGGTGTTGCTCCTCCAACCTGAGCGTGGCCTCATAGCAGCAGCAGAGGCTGCCATGGACTGACATGTCGGAACGGGAATGGGAAGTAGAATTGCAACAGGTGGCCACCAGGAGATCCCACTTTCTTCTGGTAGCTGCTTGGCAAAGCGGTCTCCCAATCTACATCGGGTCTCACCGACAGGCCACATCGGGAGCATCAGACACAGAAGATGACCCCAACTGACTCACAGGTGAAGTGTTGCCTCACCTGGAAGGACAGCTTTGGTCCTGCATGGTAGAGAGGGAAGAGGTGTAGGGGCAGGTGTGGCACTTATTTCTGTTGCGAGGGTAATTACCGGGAAGGAGACCAGTGGGGGTGGCACAAATGGACAAGGGTGTCATGAAGGGAGTGATCCGTGCGGAAAATGGGGGAGAGGGAAAGATGTGCTTGGTAGTAGGATCCTGTTGAAAATGCGGAGGTTATGGAGAATTATGTGCTGGATGTGGAGGCTGTTGGGGTGGTCGGTGGTCGGTGGTCGGTACGTTGTCATTCCACCCGTGAATCCATGGACCTACGCACAGGACAATAAACTCGACTTTGACCACCATTCCCTCTGAGCTGCAGAGGTGTGTGGCTGCTCCGTATCGGAAATGCTCCCACGCACATAGTCTTTGTTACAACGCAGCGGGCATTGGACGCGGCTAGAAAAAGTTTACAAAAAGTGAAGAGATTTTCTTTGTTGGACTGTATTGCAATATACCCTTCAATAAATAAATAAGCAAAATTATGTAATTGTTCAATTTTCATTCTAAATATTCATAGTATGCATATTACAAAAAAAAACATTTAAACTGTCACATAGTTTCAGGCTGTGCAGAAATTTCCTTCTCAGAGCAAAGGTTGGTTCATGCAGCTCTGAAAAAGTATTAGAGGGAATGTTGACTTTGATTTTCTCTTTATCTGCTTATCAAGATGTTGCCAGGACGTGAGGACTTGAGTTATAGGGAAAGGTTAAATAGGTTAGAAACATAGAAAACCTACAGCACAATACAGGCCCTTCGGCCCACGAAGCTGTGCCGAACATGTCCCCACCTTAGGAATTACTAGGGTTACCCATAGCCCTCTATTCTCCTAAGCTCCATGGACCTATCCAAAAGTCCACATGACCAATGCCTCTCATCATCTTATACACCTCTCATCCTCCGTCGCTTCAAGGAGAAAAGGTCGAGTTCACTCAACATATTCTCATAAGGCATGCTCCCCAATCCAGGACTTCATTCCCTGGAGCCCAGGACAACGAGGGGAGATTTGATAGAAATATTCTAAGTTATGAGAGGTTGCGATAAGGTGAATGCAAGCAGGTTTTTTCCACAGGTTGCAAGAGAGTAGAACTCTATGTCATGAGTTGAAGGTGAAAGGTGAAATAATTAAGGTGGACCTGAGCAGGAACTTCTTCACTTGAAGCATGGTGTGAGTGAGTAACAAACTGCGAGCAGGAGTAGTGGATGGGGATTCCACTGGGCCTGTTTCTCGATCATACGCTGGTCCAAGAAAAGGAGATAAAATGTTGGTACTGGTAGACCCACGCAATACTGATTTAGTTGCTGCTTTAAGCATCCCGAGTGGTCTGGTGCCATAGAGCACCACAGCACAGAAACAGGCCCTTCAGCCCATCTAGTCAGTGCCGACTGTTACTCTGCCCAGATCCACTGACCCTCACCTGGACCACAGCCCTCCCATCCGTGTAACTAAAATGTTGAAATTACGTCTACCACTTCCCCTGGCAGCTCGTCCCACATTCTCACGACCCTCTGGGTGAAGAAGTTCCCCCTCAGTGTCCCCTCAAATATTTTGCTTTCACCATTAACCTATGGTTTTTAGTTGTAGGCTATTTTTTTCCTTTACACTGTGTACTGGAATGTCTTGAATCTTGAAGACAGACACTCAATGTTTCAGCAACGGCTTCTTCCCCTCCACCGTCAGAATCCTGAGTGGACCATGAACCTCTGAACCTCATCATTTATTCAATTTGCTTTGCATTTCTTATTTTAACTTATAGTAAATTTTATGTATTGCACTCTACTGCTGCCATGAAACAAGTTTCACAACACGTACCAGTGATAGTAAATCCTGTCACCCAGTCTCCTCCAATCAGGTTCCCTCCTCTCCACCTTGAGCTTCCCCCACCCACTCAACTTCACCCATCGTCTTCCAGCTACCCCTTTTCCTCTGCCCCCACCTTCTCTTTCTGGCATCTTCCCCCTTCCTTTCCAGTCCTGACGAAGGGTCTTGGCCTGAAACGTCGACTGTTTATTCATTTCCGTGGACGCTGCCTGACCTGCTGAGATCCTCCAGCGTTTTGTGTGTGTTGCTTTGGATTTCCAACGTCCGCAGACTTTCTCATGTTAATAATAATCACGATTCTGATTCTGAGCAATGATGGATAGACAAGGAGATGAAACACTAATTCAGTCATCAATTGGCACATGTGGTCGGAAGCAGGGATGTACCACAACGTTGCTGAGGTTAGTGAGGGAGGGTTTTTCTCTCTGGAGCACAGGAGGGTGAGAGTTGACTTATTAGAGGCGTACAAGATGACAAGAGGTAAAGGTCGAGTGGACAGCCAGAGACTTGTTCCCTGGCGGAAATGGCTAGATAAAGGGGGCATAACTTTAAGGGTTTAAACTTTAAGGTGACTGGAGGGAAGAGTGGGGGGGGGGAATGTCACAGGTAAGTTATTTTACAGAGAGGGGTTAGTGGGTGGACTGCCTTGCAGAAATGGTGCTAGAGGCAGATACATTCAAGGCATTTAAAAAACACTTTGGCACAGGGATGATAGCAGAGTCGAGGACGACAGTGGGAAGGAAGGGCTAAATTGATTTTAGAGTAGGTGAAAAGGTTGGGCTGAAGGACCTGTACTATTCTATGTTAATCAGCCACATGCGGTGGGACGTATCGAGTGGTCCTTTCACCCCCACACTTAGTTTATTCTCCAGATGTGGGCAGCAAACACATAAACTACCTGGAGTCCAGGGCCTGAGTGACGTCTTGCTTCCAGCAGAGAAGCCAGCCTCCCCTTGCACTCCCCGAGGTTGAAGTAAATGAAACAAAGCTGCCCGTTGGTCAAGGAAAAGCAAAGCCATCGGCTGCGTTGCAGCGTTAACCGAGGGGGATGTCAATTTCAGAGAAAGAGGCTGCCTGCAGAAGGCGTTCGTCAAACCATATTTGGAGTCTTAAGCATTACTTTTCATTGACAACCTCATCCTCACTATCAAATATTGCAATCACAAATGTACTATGTAAGCACTATAACCACCCAGTCAAATCCATTATGATCTTTAAGATGTAGAGTATCGACATGTATTTGCTTTATTAACATGTGTACTGGAAGATAAATTCAATGTGAGCATTCATTTCAAGAGGACAAATAGATCAGGGATGTAATGCTGAGGTCACAGCCGAATTGCATTTGTACTATTGTGAGCAGTTTGTGTCCACATACCTAAGAAAGAATGTGCTGGTATTGGAGAGGGTCCAGAGGAGGTTTCTGAGAATGATCCAGGGAATGAAAGGGTTAACATTCAGAATGGATGCCTCTGGGTCTTCACTCATTGAAACCTCTCGAATATTGAAAGGCTTCGAGAGAGTGGATGTGGAGATGATGTTTCCTACAGTGAGGGTTTAGCATGGAGTGCCCAGCCTCAGAGTAGAAGAATGTCCCTTCAAAATAGAGATGAGGGGAGATTTCTTTAGCCAGAACGTAGCAAATCACTGGAATTCTTTGCCACAGACAGCCGCAGAGGCCAATTCATTGGGTATTAATTCATTAAAACAGAGTTTCATAGTTTCTTGATTAGCAAGGGTATCAAAGGATATGGGGAGAAGGCAGGAGATTGTGACTGAGAGGGAAATAATATCAGTGATGATGGGATGGCAGAGCAGAATCAATGGGCTGAATGGCAGAGCAGAATCAATGGGCTGAATGGCCTAATTCTGCTCCTCTGCCTTATGGTCTTGTTGAGTATATTTAAACTGGTCACCCAGGGAAACTACAGCAACTCACTATAGCTCTACGACATCTAATTGAACAGGCAGGCAACATCTCTATCATAGCAAAGCAAGAGTACAACAGAGACAGCCATTCAATCAGTCCAAACTGATCACAATCTTTCCTCCTTGTCTTTGGCTTTACAGCTTAGAAGCAGTTCCTTTTAAATGACAATATTCGATCTGCCCCACCTCCCCTTTCCCACATGCACTATCAACCTCCACTGCATCTAGGGCTCCACAGGGGCACAGCAGTCAGCAGAACACCACTGCGGTTCGGGCACTGGAGTTCCGATTCCAATCCTCCCCGTAAAATGCTTGGGTTTCTTCCGGGTGCCCAGTTCCCTCCCACAGTCCAAAGATGGACAATTAGTGGGTTAATTGGTCATTGTAGATTGTCCCACGATCAGGCTCGGGTTAAATTGGTGGGTT
Source organism: Hypanus sabinus (assembly GCF_030144855.1). Classification (NCBI taxonomy): domain Eukaryota; kingdom Metazoa; phylum Chordata; class Chondrichthyes; order Myliobatiformes; family Dasyatidae; genus Hypanus; species Hypanus sabinus. The sequence continues at coordinate 181,334,982 of NC_082710.1, read as the reverse complement.
GCTGCTGGAATGGCCTAGAGGGCCAGAGACACCTATTCTGTGCTGAATCTTTAAATAAATAAGTAGCTAGCAGGTGTTAACAGCCAATCAAATTTATGTGTTCAAGGCCAATAATATTTGAGAATCTGCAAGATAACTATCCAATAGTAAGCGGTGGCTTTGTTTGCATCGTGTTGGTATGCACGCTCCCCAGGCTTAAAGAGAAAGTCTGTGCAAAGGAGAGGCCAGTTTTCCAGTGCAGTGTTCAGCCCGGGTGACTGCTCTATGTCTCTGTCAGTATTCTTCACCCTTGCTTTGCTGCAGCTGAACCATTGAATCACCAATGAATTCATTGGAACCAGCTGCTTTTTTTGGGGCAAGTCCACATCTGAAATATGGAGGGTGTTTGAAGATCAAATGCACAGTGCGCAGGAGACTTACATTTAAGTTAAAAGGAAGAACAGGGGTGACAAAGTATGGACGATAAGAGAGGTGGTGAATTTAGTCAAGAAGAAAAAGGAAGCAGGGGTAAATTCAGCCATAATCAAATGGCGGAGCAGACTCGATGGGCTGAATGGCCTAATTCTGCTCTGACACCTGTTGGCCTAAATTATGGTCTAATTCCATCAAGTAATTAAACACCATAAAACCTCCGCTGCCCCCACCCCCATTCCAAGGAAAACTTCTCTGGTAATCAAAAGCCTTCATCATTGGTATCGCATGACACTCGTGTTCCTATACAGCCATTATGGAGTTAAACATTGCATCCTCGGAGGTCGCCCGACCATGGGGAAGGATACGTGCAGTACACTTGTGCACTTTCTTGTCACGTCCAATGCTCCGACCAAGATGTTGTGCTTTGCGAGGTTCTCGTTGGCCCACATGAGACGCACATCTGTGTTCACATTAATCTTTAAAACAGATTACAGTTCAGTCACAGTTCAAAGAAAATGTATTATCCAGATAAACGCAGGTGTCACCAAATACTAGCTGGAGATTTATTTCCTTGCACGCATTCACAGAACAGACACATACAGTAGAATAATTGAAAAGCTACACACAAACAGGACTAACACGTACAGTGAGGGGAGGAAGGGAGGAAAGGAGAGTCAAGTACAAGCTCAAGTTCATTGTCATTCAACCATATACATGTACTCAGCCAAACGGAACAACCTTCCTCTGGGACCTAGGTGTAGAACACAAAAAATAATATTCACACTATAATGTTAACAGATAAAAAGAAAGTTATTCTGCAGATGTACAAGTTGACATAATGTGCATATACAATTTATAGTTCAATATACAGCAGTATAATGCTACTGGTGCTGTCATGAACAGTATGTAGCGGGTGGTAGTGGGGTGTTCAGACGCCTCACACCCTGGCGGGAGAAGCTGTTATCCAGCCTCACAGTCCTTGTTCTTATTCTGTGAACCCTTCTGCCTGACGGGAGGAAGTCAAAGAGATTGTGGAATGGATGGGAGGAGTCTTTGATAATGCTGAGGTCTCTTCCTTTGTGTATATTATTTACTTTGAGTAAAACCTATTTTTGATTCGGGGGGTGTGGAGACAGATGCGAGGTCCGTGTTGAGGTTCATTGGCAGCTGCTGTATAACCGTGGACTCTCTGAGCTGCGGTCTGTTCCCGCGGACACAGGGAGACGGGCACGCGGTGCTGCCGAGACTCTCTGAGCTGCGGTCTGTTCCCGCGAACACACAGAGACGGACTCTCTGAGCTGCGGTCTGCTCCCGCGGACACACGGAGACGGACTCTCTGAGCTGCGGTCTGCTCCCGCGGACACACGGAGACGGGCACGCGGTGCTGCCGAGACTCTCTCAGCTGCGGTCTGTTCCCGCGGACACAGGGAGACGGGGAGATGGGCACACGGTGCTGCCGAGACTCTCTGAGCTGTGGTCTGTTCCCGCGGACACAGGGAGACGGGGAGATGGGCACGGTGCTGCCGAGACTCTCTGAGCTGCGGTCTGATCCCGCGGACACGGGGAGACGGACTCTCTGAGCTGTGGTCTGTTCCCGCGGACACGGGGAGACGGGCACGCGGTGCTGCCGAGACTCTCTGAGCTGCGGTCTGTTCCCGCGGACACACGGAGATGGACTCTCTGAGCTGCGGTCTATTCCCGCGGACACACGGAGATGGACTCTCTGAGCTGCGGTCTGCTCCCGCGGACACACGGAGACGGGCACGCGGTGCTGCCGAGACTCTCTCAGCTGTGGTCTGTTCCCGCGGACACACGGAGACGGGCACGCGGTGCTGCCGAGACTCTCTCAGCTGCGGTCTGTTCCCGCGGACACGGGGAGACGGGCACGCGGTGCTGCCAAGACTCTCTGAGCTGCGGTCTGTTCCCGCGGACACACGGAGACGGGCACGCGGTGCTGCCAAGACTCTCTGAGCTACGGTCTGTTCCCGCGGACACACGGAGATGGGCTCTCTGAGCTGCGGTCTGTTCCCGCGGACACACGGAGACGGGCACGCGGTGCTGCCGAGACTCTCTGAGCTACGGTCTGTTCCCGCGGACACACGGAGACGGGCACGCGGTGCTGCCGAGACTCTCTGAACTGCAGTCTGCTCCCGCGGACACACGGAGACGGGCTTTCTGAGCTGCGGTCTGTTCCCGCGGACACACGGAGACGGGCTCTCTGAGCTGCGATCTGTTCCCGCGGACACAGGGAGACGGGCACGCGGTGCTGCCGAGACTTTCTGAGCTGCGGTCTGATCCCGCGGACACAGGGAGACGGGCACGCGGTGCTGCCGAGACTTTCTGAGCTGCGGTCTGTTCCCGTGGACACAGGGAGACGGGCACGCGGTGCTGCCTATACTCTCTCAGCTGCGGTCTGTTCCCGCGGACACACGGAGACGGGCACGCGGTGCTGCCGAGACTCTCTCAGCTGAGGTCTGTTCCCGCGGACACACGGAGACGGACTCTCTGAGCTGCGGTCTGCTCCTGCGGACACTGGGAGACGGGCACTCAGTGCTGCTGTGACTCTCTGAGCTGCGGTCTGTTCCCGCGGACACGGGGAGACGGGCACGCGGTGCTGCTGCTTCGTGAAGGATACTCTTCCCTCTGCCTGAAATCCAACACATCTAGATGTCTGAAAGGGAAGGTTTCTGCCCGGCACAGTCCAGGTTGCAGGAGATGAAGCTGAGGGACGCCCTGAAGCTCTGTGCAGCTGATGCAAAATTTCTCTGTGGAGGGACCACAGTTGAGGCCCCTTTCTTTTTCTAGGGCTGAGTCCCTTGATCAGGACCTTCATGTCCTCCCTAGCCCAGGTAGATCACTACTGAGTGGCTAACATTGTAACTCTATTTAAGAAGGGAACAAGGGAAACTCCTGGGAACTACAGACCGGTGAGTCTCACGTCACTGGTCGGGAACCTGCTGGAGAAAGTTCTTCGGTAGAGGATATATGAGCATTTGGAAACATAGCCTTTACCAGCATGGCTTTATGCATGGCAGGTCATGCCTTACCAACTTCACTGGGATTCTTGACAAGGTGTCAAGAGAGATCGATGAGGGTAGGGCAGTGGAAATTGTCCACATGGGTTTAGTAAGGCGTCTGACAAAGTCCCTCATGGGAAGCTAATCCAGAAGTTTAAGATGCATGGGGTCAACAGCAAATTGGCTGTTTGGATTCAGAACTGGCTTGCACATCAAAGACATGGGGGGGTGGGTTTGAAGGGTATTATTCGAGCTTGAGGTCTGTGATTAGTGGAGATCCACAGGGATCTGTGCTGGGACCTCTGCTGCTTGTGATGTATCTAAATGACCTGGATGAAAATATAGATGGGCGGGTTAGTAAACTTGTGGACGATACCAAGATCGGAGGAGTTGTGGATAGAGCAGAAGACTGGCGAAGAATACAGCGCGTTATAGATCAGTTGCAGGCATGCACTGAGAAATGGCAGATGGAGTTTAGCCAAGATAAATGTGAGATAGAAACACAGAAAACCTACGGCACAATACAGGCCCTTCGGCCCACGAAGCTGTGCCGAACATGTCCCTGCCTTAGAAATTACTGGGCTTACCCACAGCCCTCTATTTTTCTAACCTCCATGTACCTATCCAAAAGTCTCTTAAAAAGACCCTATCGTATCCGCCTCCACCACCGTTGCCGGCAGCCCATTCAACACACTCACCACTCTTGAGTAAAAAACTTAACCCTGATATCACCTCTGTATCTATTCCCCGGCACCTTAAACATGCGCCTTCTTGTGGCAGCCCAGGGAAAAAGCCTCTGACTATCCAAGATGTTGCACCTTGATAGGGCAAATGCAAGAGGACAGTACACTGTTAAGGGCAAGATCCTTAAGTGTTGCAGAGCAGAGAGATCTTAGGATCTAAGTTCATAGCTCCTTGGAAGTGGCTACACAGGCTTACAGGATGCTTGCTTTTGTTAGTCGAGGCACTGGGTTCAAAAGTCAGGAGGCTATGTTGCAACTTTATAAAACTCTGGTTAGAGCACATCTGGAGTATTGCATAGTGCTCCGGCTGCTCCACTAAAGGAAGGATGTTGAGAGGGTGCGGAAGGGGCTTACCCTGCTGCCTGGTTTAGAGGGCACGTGAGGCACGAGAGGCTGGAAAAACTCGGGTTGTTTTCTGTGGAGTGTTGGGAGCTGGGGGGAGATCTGATCGAGGTTTACAAGGTTATGAGAGCCATAGAGTGGACCGAGAGTATCTGTTTCCCAGGGTTGAAATGTCTAATACCTTGCATTGATGGTGAGAGGGGTTAGGTTTTAGTGGGATGTGAGGGGCAAGTTTTTTTTGCTCAGAGAGTTGTGGATGCCTGGAAAGACCTGCCTGTTATGGTGGTACAGGCCTTTGAGAGGCATTTGGATAGCACATCGATGTAAGGAAGGAGGGATACATACACGGCGTAGGTACGAGGGCGTTTGGGAGTGTTTGATTTGCTTTTTAGCTGGTTTGTACAACATTGTGAGCTGAATGGCCTGTTCCTACGCTGTACTGTTCCACATTATAAGGTTTCAGCTGGTATGGCCTTACAAAGCCCTGAATAGTTAGTTAATTAGAGCTTTCTTGTCACTGCTGAGGTCAACGAGATAGCAGTGTTACTCCATTCAGAGCAAAACTGCAATTACTAAAACACAATGACTACATTTAAAATAACGTCTGAGTTGCAACTGAACTACAAAGTACACTTATTATCAAAGTATGTGTACTATAAACAACCTTGAGGTTATCTCCTCATAGGCAGCCACAAAGCAAAGAAGCATGATAGATCCCATTAAGAAAAAGAAGACGTCAAGCACCCAGTGAGGAAGAGAAAAACCAAATCATGCAAACAACCAAATTCAAAAAACAATCTACTATAAGATTAAAAGAAACGTTAGCTGCCCCAGTCATGGCCCATCTTATAAAATACAACGATTAAATATAAAATAGCATCACAATTAAATCTGAGACTGCAAAAGAGCTCTGAAAGCAAAGGAAGATAGCTGCCCTATTTAAACACAACTATTGCATTCAGAGATTGCCCGTCGTGCCTCTGAATCTCAACATTATCGAGGCTGTTTGGGATTACCTGGAGAGACAGAAACAAGCGGGACAGTCAAAGTCTGGAGAAGAACTGTGGCAAGTTCTCCAAGATACTTGGAACAACCTACCAGCTGATTCTCTTATAAAACTTCACAACAGTGTACCTACAAACCCCATTTCCAGAAAAGTTGGGATATTTTCCAAAATGCAATAAAAACAAAAGTCTGTATTATGTTAATTCACGTGAACCTTTATTTAACTGACAAAAGTACAAAGAAAAGATTTTCAATAGTTTTACTGACCAACATAATTGCATTTTGTAAATATACACAAATTTAGAATTTGATGGCTCCAACACACTCAACAAAAGTTGGGACAGAGTTAAAATAAGATTGAAACGTGCACAGAATATTCAGGTAACACCGGTTTGGAAGACTCCACATTAAGCAGGCTCATTGGAAGCAGGTGAGGTATCATGACTGTGTATAAAAGTAGCGTCCATCAAAGGCTCAGTCTTTGCAAGCAAGGATGGGTCGTGGCTCACCCCTTTGTGCCAAAATTTGTGAGAGAATTGTTAGTCAGTTCAAAAGGAATATTTCCCAATGCAAGATTGCAGAGAATTTAGGTCTTTTAACATCTACAGTACATAATATTGTGAAAGGATTCTGAGAATTCAGAGACATCTCAGTGTGTAAAGGGCAAGGTCGCACCCCACCCAGTTACTGAAACACCAACAGGTCTCATCCCTAGGACAGAAAGGATCCTCGAAGATGGTCTACACTTGAATGACTGGCCCAAGACAGAGAACGCTGCCAAGCTGCTGTCGGCACCCTAAGCAACAGCAGCGGTGATGGCTTTACGTAATTGGTATTGATACGGTGTTTTGCACTGTGATCCCAGAGGAACGATGTTTCACTTAGCTGTGTAAGTTGACTGACAATAAACTTGAACTTGAACCAAATCACCAAGGGAAGGTTCAAGTGCTCCGCAGTAACTGCAGTGTGAGAGGCAGACCTTCTTACCTTGCTGTAGTGTGAGCGCAGAATGAGAAGCAGGACTGTGCTGATCAGTACGGCAACGGCACTGATGAGCAGGCAGAAAGCCCAGAAGAAACTCTTCAGATATTGGCTCATGTAGATGTGGAAGGTGGAGAATAGGCAGCACCACGTGACAATGTAGAAAACCTAATTGATCAACAGAGGACACTGTATTAAATATATTTATATTTTATTTAGCATCATTTGGACATTGGTTGTTTGTCAGTTTTTGTTTATGTACAATTAAGTTCTATCATATTTCTTAATCTTTTACTGAAAATGCCTGAAAGACAATGCTCTCCAAGATTATGTACGATGATACACACCTTGAAAATAAAGTTACTTTTACTTTGGCTTTTGAAAGGGTACACTTCCCATGATTTTGACTTCAGCATCTCTTGTGCATCCCTGATTTTCATTATCCCACCAATGGCAGGGAGAGCGAGGCAGCATGATTATTTACAGCATGGAATCGGCCCTTCAAGCCATGCCACCCAGCAATCCCGATTTCATTCCAGCCTAATCAGAGTACAATTTGAAACCCACGCAGCCAAGGGGAAAAACGAACACCTAACTCCCTCTCCTATTCCCCCTCTCACCCTCCCTCTTCTCCTCTTCTCGTTCCCCTTTCCACTCTCTCACCCAACCTCTCTTCACTTTAATGAAACTCTTTAAAGCCCACCTCTTCGAATGAATACTCTGAAATCCAATCGTCACTCCAAAACCTCTAAGCAACTTGTACAGATGCACCATGGAAAGTATCCTGACCGGCTGTGTCACAGCCTGGTCTGGCGTTTCCAATGCACAGGAAGGCAAAAGGTTGCAGAGAGCAGTGGACACATCCTGGTGTATCATAGGGATGTCCCTCCCCACCACTGACAATACCTACACGGGACACTGGACCCCCTCCATCTGGGTCATGCCCTGTTCTTGCTGCCACCACAGGGTCATGAGCACCAAACTGTGAAGCCCCACACTGCCAAGCCGTTCCCCTTCAGCCAGCAGGTTCCCAAACTGACCCGCAAAACCTCTAAACCTACCTCAGCATCAGAACAACTTCTGAACTACTGTGGACTGGTATCAGATTATTAACTTTTTTGCATGAACGACTTGTCTTTTTGCTTTTTTTGTCTTGTATAGTGCATGTTCTGTGTGTTCCCTAGCCTGCTGCTTGTACTCGTATCCCACCATAGCCTTACACATAACAACAAGCTCGACTTGACAAATTTTATGTGAAGTGGGACGAGGCTGAGCTTAGCCCCTGCACTACTCACTGATGACTGTGTGGCTAAGCACAGCTCCTACGCCATATTCAAGTTTGCTGATGACACCACTGTCACAGGCCAAGCCAAAGGTGGTGATGAATCAGCATATTGGAGAGAGATTGAAAATTCCGTGAGTGGCACCATAACAACAACCTGGTCAGTAAGACCAAGGAACTAATTACAGGTCGAGGAGACGGGAGGTCCAAGAACCAGTCCTCGTCGGAGGGTCAGCAACTCTCAGTTCCTTGGTGGTATCATTTCAGAGGAACTGCAGTTGCGAAGAAAGCATGGCAGTGACTCTAATTCCCTAGAAGTTTACAAAGATTCAGCATAACATCTGAAACTTTAATAGATGTGTGGTGGAGAGCATAAGGGTATGGAAACACCAAACTCCTTGAATGGAAAATCCTACAAAAAGTAGTGAATATAGCCCTCTCCATCACAGGTAAACCCCTCCCTACCACTGAGCATTTTTGCAGGAAAGCAGCATCCATCAACAGACATACTTTATTGATCCCCAGGGAAATTGGATACAGGAGCCTCATGACTCACACCACCAGGTTCAAGAACAGTTATTACCCCTCAATAATCAGGGTCTTGAACCAAAGGGGATAACTTAACTCATCCCATCTTCGAAATGTTCCCACAAGTTACGAGCGTGGGTGGAGCATTGGCTGATGGGCAGAAATCAGAGAGGGGGAATAAAAGGATCCTATTCTGGCTGGCTGCCGGTTACCGGTGGAGTTCCACAGGGGATGGTGCTGGGACCGCTACTTTTTGCGATGTATGTCAATGATTTGGACTACGGCATTAATGGATTTGTGGCTAAAGTTGCTGATGATACACAGGTAAGTGGAGGAGTGGGTAATGTTGAGGAAACAGAGAGCCTGCAAAGAGAATTCGATAGTTGAGGGGAATGGGCAAAGAAGTGGCAAATGAAATACAATGTTGGAAAGTGTAAGGTCATGCACTTCGGTGGAAGAAATAAATGAGCAATTATTATTTAGATAGGGAGAGAATTCAAAATGCAGAGATGCAAAGGGACTCAGGAGTCCTTGTGCAGGATACCCTAAAGGTTAACCTCCAGGGTGAGGTGGTGGTGAAGAAGGCAAATGCAATGGTGGCATTCATTTCTAGAGGTATAGCATATAAGAGCAGGGATGTGAAGTTGTGGCTTGCTAAGGCACTCGTGAAACCACACTTAGAGTACTGTGAGCAGTTTGAATCTCCCCTACTCTCAATGGAAACAGCCTATTCATGTCAACTCTATTCCTCCTTACCTCTGTTCTAAAGGTTCAAACCTCAATTTTGAGGCTGTACCCTCTAGTTCTCAAAATCGAAGGGCAACACTTTAGGAGTGTAAGGAGGAATTTTATATTATACTTAATATGATTATTATTCTCTTGTGGAATTACTGAGTATGCCCAGAAGAATATTAATCTCAGGGTTGTATATGGTGACATATATGTACTTTGATAATAAATTTACTTTGAACTTTGGCTAGAAGCAGAATATGGATTTGTTACAATTAACTGTTATTGCAGGGTTCTTGCGGATGTTGGAAGGCTGATGCCAAGTTTCTCGTCAGTGTCTTCAGTTACACAACTATACTCCTGCACAGTTCACGTAACGCTATTACAACACTGGCTGCAAGATCGGCGTTCAGTTCCCGCCGCTGTCTGAAGGTGTTTGTACATTTTCCCGTGACCGCATGGGTTTCAGCCCGATCCCACATTCCAAAGAGGGTTGGGCTAGTGAGATGGGGCGGGAAGCATGCCAACACTTGCGGGCTGCCCCGCACAATCCTCACTGATTTGATTTGACACAAGTGATGTATTTCACTGTATGTTTTGATGTACATGTGACAAATAAAACTAATTTTTATCCTCCATCTCAATTTAAAAAAAGATGGTGAAAAAGATTTGTAATTTTATTAATGGAAAATATCTTACCCTGTTACTCCCTAATACTTTGTATATCTCTACTACGTTAACACAATATCTGTCTCTAGTCACAGATACCTGTGGGGGTTGTTGAAATCTGATCCAGCAAGTTAGGATAAACTTTCCCCAAGAGTCAAGTTAGCCTATAGATGCTGTAACACCCGAGGCACCTTAAATGCCACAACTTCCTTTGCATGACAATAACATGCACAGAACATGAACAGTAGCAGAACACAAGTATGTTCCTTTGTAACACAGACAGAAAGGAATTTCTCTAGGCAGAGGGTGGTAAATCTGTGGAAAACATTGTCACAGTAGACAGGGCATCAAAGTTTACAGGGAGAAGCAGTAGAATGGGGTTGGGGGTAATAAATAAGCCACGATGGAATGACAGAGCAGACCTGATGGGCTGAATGGCCTAATTCTGCTCCTATGTCTTACGGAGATTAATTTGACCCCTCGCTTCCAAATGAACAAATTATAGTATAGATACTATATAAAGTCATAAAGAGGCCACTGACCCTGTAGGAATACAGAGAGAAGTGGTAGTTTTGTGAACACATATTATCAATGGGGAAATTGTCACTCCTTAGAATAGAAATGTTGAGCAGAAATGAGTTATGATGGGGTTTGACACTGATTGAGTGGTTGAGTCAAAGGGATAATTTGCACGCACACATACACACGTACGTACACCCATCCTCATCGAGGAATCAGCAGTGAAAACGGTGAGCTGCTTCAAGTTCCTGGGTGTCAACATCACCAAGGATCTTTCTTGAAGCAATCATGAAAAAGGCAAGCCAGTGGCCATATATTATTAGGAGTTTGAGGAGATTGGGCATGTCACCAGGCACTCCAGGGTATGTACCATGGAGAGTATTCCGACTTGGCATGGAGAGGCCACTGCACAGGACTGAAAGTTGTAAGCTCAGCCAGCTCTGTACTAGGTGCGATCCTCCCCACGTCCCCACGTCGAAGATATCTTTGACAAGTGATTCCTCAGAAAGTTGGCATCCATCATTACGGACTCCGATCACACAAGACATGCCTTCTTCTCACTACGACCATTAGGGAGAAGATACAAGCAGAGGTTCCCTACTTTTTCTATACCATGGACTAATACCAATAAACAAGGGGCACGTGGACCCCAGGTCGGGAACCCCTGAGGTACAGGATCCTGAATAGCCTCTTCCCCTCCACCAAAAGAACTCTGAATGGTCCATGATCACACCTCACTATTTTGCTCTCTTTTTACAATACTTTTTAAAACATTTCTAACTTACTGCATTTCTTTTACATATTGCATTGTACTGCTGCTGAGAACAACAAATACCACGACAGTGATAATAACCCCGATCCTGCTTCATTCTGCCTGATCGTTAAATGTTTATCTATGCTTCGCTAGGCCGGATGATGCGTTGGGTATAGTAGCGATTGAGTGAGTCACCCTGGAACACTGGCTCTCTGTTTCACCTCCTTCAGCTTGCCTCAACAACTCGAGCACAAAGAAACTGGAACTTGGAGCTGCAAAGGTACAAAGGAATACTCAACAACACAAGGCTCCTAAACAGCCCACCTTCAGCTTCACCTTCAGAATATAGAACAGTGCAGCACAAGAACACACCTTCCTTTCCAGTCCTGATGAAGGGTTTATCCCTCTCCATCGTTGCTGTCTGAGTTCTTCCAGCATTTTGTGTGTGTTACGCTGGATATCCAGCAACTGCGGAATCTCCTGTGTGCATATCCCTGCACATTCATGTGCCTACCTAAGAGTCCCTATTATACTATCTAAGATCTACTATCTACTATCTATATTATCCCTATCTAAGAGTCCCTATTAGTCAACACGTTCCAAGTGGCCACCGCTCTCTGTGTAAAATACCTGCCCTGCATATCTCCTTAGAACCTCCCTTCCACTATTAGACATTTCAATCTTGACTGAAAGATACCAGCGCTCTACTATTATCTATATATCTAATAATAAGATCATAAGACCATAAACACGGTGATAAGAAAGAAACACGGATGGTTGTTTGCCTCCCAGGTTCCAGGGTCTGGGATGTTTCTGATCACGTCCATGATATCCTGAAGTGGGAAGGTGAACAACCAGGGGTCGTGGTACATATTGGTACCAATGGCATATGCACAAAAAGGGAGGAGGTCCTGAAAACAGACTACAGGGAGTTAAGAAGGAAGTTGAGAAGCAGGACCTCAAAGGTATTAATCTCAGGATTAATGCCTGTGCCACGCGACAGTGAGTATACGAATAGAGTGAGGAATTGGAGCAGGGGTCAGAGATTCAGGTTTCTGGATCATTGGGACCTCTTTTGGGGCAGGCATAACCTGTACAAAAAGGACTGATTGCACTTGAATCCAGGGGGACTAATTTCCTGGCAGGGAGGTTTGCTAAGGCTATTCGGGAGAGTTTAAACTAGAATTGCTGTGGGTTGGGAACTTAACTGAAGAGATGGAGGAAGAGGCTGTTGGCTCAGAAATAGAGAAAGCGTGTAGACAGTGCAAGAGGGAGGATAGGCAGGTGATAGAGAAGGGGCACACTCAGACCGACGGTTTGAGATGTGTCTATTTTAATGCAAGAAGCATCATGAACAAAGCGGATGAGCTTAGAGTGTGGATCAGTACTTGGAGCTATGATGTTGTGGCCATTGCAGAGACTTGGATAGCTCAGTGCCAGGCTTTAGATGTTTCAGAAAGGACAGGGACGGAGGCAGAAGAGGTGGAGACATTGCACTGCTGATCAGAGATAGTGTCATGGCTGCTGTAAAGGAGGAGATCGTCAACTGAGTCTCTGCGGGTGGAAGTTAGAAACAGGAAGGGGTCAATAACTCTTCTGGATGTTTTGTTTACAGACCACCCAATAGTAACAGGGACATTGAGGAGCGGATAGGGAGACAGATTCTGGAAAGGTGTAGTAATAACAAGGATGTTGCCTGGATTGGGGAGCATGCCTTATGAGAATAGGTTGAGTGAACTCGACCTTTTTTATCCTTGGAGTGACAGAGGATGAGAGGTGACCTGATAGAGGTGTATAAGATGATGCGAGGCATTGATCGTGTGGATAGTCAGAGGCTTTTTCCCAGGGCTGAAATGGTTGCCACAAGAGGACACAGATTTAGGGTGCTGGGGAGTAGGTACAGAGGAGATGTCAGGGGTAAGTTTTTTACGCAGAGAGTGATGAGTGTGTGGAATGGACTGCTGGTGATGGTGACAGTGGAGGCGGATTCGATAGGGACTTTTAAGAGACTCCTGGGTAGGTTCATGGAGCTTAGAAAACAGAGGGCTGTGGGAAACCCCAGGTAATTTCTAAAGGATGTACATGTTCAGTACAGCACTGTGGGCTGAAGGTTCTGTTTTGTGCTGTAGGTTTTCTATGTTTTTTTTTCTATAAGCGATGAAAGTAGAATCAGCCCATTGCCATTCCATCATGGTCGATTTATTTTCCCTCTCAAACCCATCCTTATGCCATCTCCCTGTAATCTTTGATGTCCTGACTAATCAAATACCTCCGCCTTAACTTAATCCGCACAGGATACAGAAGATGTTGTCTGTGGCAATGAATTCTACAGATTTATCACCCTCTGGCTAAAGAATGTTTTCCTTTTCTCTGTTCTATATATGGTCCACTGTTCTGAGGCTGTAGCTTCCTAGGTTTCCCTAATAGAAACATCCTCCCCACACGCACTCTATCTTGGCCTTCTAATACTAAATATGTTTCAATATGCCAACCCATCTTTTCTTTCATCGCAGGCCCAAAACTGCTCACTATACTTCAAAGACAATCTGACCAACCTCAGTATTATGTCTTTGCTTCTGTATTCTAATCCTCTCAAAATGAATGCTAACATTGAATTTGCCGTCCTCACCACTGACTCAACCTGCAAGTTAACTTTTAGAGAATCCAGCACAAGTACCCCCAAGTCCCTTTGCACCTTTGATTTTTGAATATTTTCCCACTTTGAAAAACAGTCCACGCCTTTTATTCCTTTTACCAAAATGCATAACCATACACTTCCCTACACTGTATTCCATCTGACAGTTTTTTGGCCATTCTTCCAGTTTGTCTTAATCCTTCTGCAGATTCTCTGCTTCCGGAACACTGCCTGACCCTTCACCCATTTTCACATTGTCTGCAAATCTGGCCACAAAGCCATCAGTTTTGTCAAATCGTTGACAGTAATGTGAAGAGAAATGGTCCCAATACCAACCTGCATAACACCACTAGTCAGTGGCAGCCAACCAGAATCTTAACCTTATATTATAATTGTATAAACCTCTTATAATAATCTTATAACATCTTTTAACAAGATTATAGAATACTTTTACAATCTGAGGGCAGATCTCCCAACAGCCTTTTCACTCCAGAGAAAACTATCCAACCTGTCTTTGCAGCAGACACTCTCTAATCCAGACTGTATCCCAGTAGCATTCTGATTATTCCAGACTCACTAGCAGAAGTTGATAGAGCAAATGGCGTTACAGCAGAGACAGAGGCGTTGAAGAGTCTCTTGGATATGCACGTGAATATGGACAGTGTGTATGCAGAAAGGATTGATTTAGTTTTGATTAATCTACTCACCAGCAGATATTAAAAGGGATTGTGGTATCACAGGCCCTTTCAGTCAATGCCTACCTGCCTAGTTCACCTGTGGAGCATAACTCACCAAACACTTCTCATTCATGTACTGAACCAAATTTCTGTTAAGTGTTGCTATCAAACCCAAATCCAGCACAGTGTTGACTATGCAGAGCTCTCTGGCGGCAGTAACTTGATTTTGAGAGACTGCCCCTAAATCCCCCTCCCTCGCTACCCTCAAGAAGAAGAACCTCAATGAGGTTAGTGAAAAACATCCTTCTTATGATTCAGTGCAGTCTTGGCCACGTCCTAGGAATGTAGCTGGTCCTGCCCTCTCAGCTTGTTGAAATGCTCCATGTTTTGGTTAACGTAGAAATTATCCTGTTCTGGAATGATTTAAACTCACAGTGCCGACAGATTGGACCCTGAAAACTCGGACTCATTCCTCAAACACACTTTATTAAGTTGTGACAAGGGGAACAGCCCGGCCCCTGTTGCAAACATTCTTCTGAAGTCTAGCTTTGTATATGTTTCAATTCATCAGTTGCCATTCCCAAAGCAGATCAATAGAAACTACAATCTAACAATGGATGATACTTTGAAGTTACTAAAGTAATTGTCCCTTAGCTGCCTTGAGTCCTTCTGTTACATTCTTAACTCATCTCCAGTAAGCAAAATGTCTCAGGTTCCTCTCATGTGTAAAAGTCAAAGTACATTTATTACCTAAGTATCTATAGTTTATACAACCCTAAGGTGCGTCTTCATACAGGCAGCTACAAAACAAAGAAATCCAACAAAGCACACGAAAACAAAGGAAGACGGTCAAACACCCAACTTGCAGAGAAAAAGGAGAAAAACACGTGCTAACAATAGAAGTAGCATTCAGAACTGGGGTTGACTAAAGTGAGTCGCACTGTGATAGCTGCAGGCCACAGCAACAGCTCAGAGCGGAGTAACGAGTTGAAGTTAAGCATGGAGAAGAGTAAACACTGGGAAGCAGCGAGTTGGATCGGCCGATGCCTTGCCTCTGGCCCTGACACCCTGTCCTTTTCAATCTGGCCCGGCGTTTAAATCGTCCAGCCTTTGCTCTTGGACCCAGACTCTGCCGCCAATACACTTCCGGGCCAGTGCTCCACCACCTCAATTCGGCCATACCCAACTTTTCCAATTCAACTCGGCGTTCACTATCAATCAAACCTTGGTTCTGTCCTCATTTTCAAGCCTGGTCTGGGCCTCGTTACCTCGACCCTGCATCGCCTCCACTCACCTCACCTCACCTCGGTTCTGCTGAACTGAATTGCCTCCAAGTTCACTTCAGGGACAGCTAAACAGTGGCTTATTGCCCACTCCCCGGCCTCGATTCAACATGTACTCACCAAGCCGCAGCTATCCTGCACCTTCGAGAATTCAGTTCCCACACCAAAATTTGCCAGGTCGTACAGGCAGATCAAAAGCTCAACTCCGACAGGGAAGTGGCAATCAATTGTTTGCAAAGATCGCTTAGCAGAAAAAATGAAGTACGAGGGGTTTGAATAATTCATCGGGGTGATTGATAAGTTTATGGCTTAAGGTAGAAGGAGATGAGTTATTAACCAAATTTTCTGCATAATCACTCAAAGAGTTGAACTGCATTGTGCATGTAACGAGAGCTGTATAACTCATCTCCTTCGACCGTAGGCCACGAACTTATCAATCACCCCTGCTGTGGACACTTTCTGGAGGTCCAAGATCCGTATGCTCCACGACCGCTGGGCTAAGTGTGTAAATATAGGAGGGGACTATGTTGAAAAAGTTTTCTAAAATTGACTCTTTCTACCTTAGGCCACGAACTTATCAATCACCCCTCGTACTTAGTTCATTAAGAAATTGAGGATTTAAGGAAGCTATGCTCTTTCTTCAAAGGCCGTGTGGTTGCCCACACATTGCCAGTGGCTATCCTCTCCTGGGCATTACCCTTAACCCCTCACCTTGTGGCAACATCCACAACTGATCAGAAATGGAATTACTTACGGGGGCGAAGAGCATCAGGAAGCCACTGGAATTGAAGTACATGTATCTTCTGACTTCAGAGGTCATCAGGGATGCTTTGATGGGCAGCTTGTAATCTTCTGGTGGTATCTGTAAAAAGTAAAAAGAGAACAAATGACGCACAGAACATGAACCACAGAGTGTCCGAACGCGAGTCCTCAGCCATGGCGCCGGTCCCGCAGCAGAGTCCAGGAACAGACCCTCTTCTGCGCTGAGGCGAGTGAGCTGCACACCAGCTCACCATTCGTCCTTCGCCCTCAGACTCGATGCCTCAACCTCTTTAATCTGGCTTGGCGCCTACATTGGCTAAGGATTGATTCAGTTTCCGCCCTTGTACCCGGGTCCCACCGTTGTATTCCAAGCTTACAAGCTCCGTTTGCACAGCAGTGAGAATCTAACTCTGATCACTGTAAAGGTTATATCAACCACTACGTTACCGCACCACTCGTGATCCAGCATGCTTTACCGCGTTACAGATGAATGCCACATTACAATAGATAAGGAGAAATGAAATTCAACACAGATCACACGGCACAAGCTAAACCCAGAAGCATATTGTCACGCAACATTTCACTGATCCCTTGTGCAAGCAGACAGGCGCGGATCGGGTTATATTTAGCATCGTCGTGGTAACAAGGTTCGGAGAGGCAGAGCTGAAAAGGGGCCTGGCCTCTGGTGAAAGCTTCTTGCAGAGTTTCATTACATATCATGCCTCTGTCCTCACCACCACCATATCCACATACATCCGAGTTGGAGTTCAGCTGAATTATTTATTGGCCAAATTCATATGCATATTGGGAAGTTGCCCTGGTGTGCTGGCATGACATGGGATTTAAAAAAAAAACAACTTTCAACAAATATAAAGGATTATATAGATGATAAAATTAGTGGTTAAAGTACAAATATAAATAAAATGTGCATAAATCCATAAATACCGGCATGTATTTACACTGCAAACAGCATTATAAACAGTAATTTACAGTGCAGTTTTAGGGACAATAGATAGAGGTGGTGGGAGGGGCTAACTAAGAAACTTGATCAGATTAACTGACTGTGGGAAGAAATGTTTCAGACAGAATTACAAATCACTTTGGGATGTTCTAAGTTTAAGAAAGCTGCATCCCTCATCATCCTCCAAGGGGACCTTGCCGTAGGGTTTGGAGACTTGCATGCCTCGGTGACCTGGAGAGCTACGTCAGCTGGAGTCAAGGCCTCGTGCTTTGTTCCTTGCAGTCATGCCGAACAGGTCAAAGGGCAGAGGCCAGACTATGAGTGCTTCAGCTCTGAGCTGACAACCCTGGCTGATAAATCAAGACTGTTACGGAAACAGCAATGAAAAATTCTTCTGTACTGACAAAGATGGAAGACTTTTAGCAGCGTAATGGGCATTAGGTAATCCATCATCATGAACCATCCCCATCCAAGATGTGCCCTCTTCTCATTGTCACCGTCAAGCAGGAAGTCCAGGAGCCTGAAGGAACAGCTTCTTCCTCTCTGCCATCAGACTGCTGACTGGACCATGAACATTCCTCTCTTTCTGCATGCTCATTTCAACTGACATTTAATGTACTGCTGCATCAAATTTCACAACATATGTTAGTGAAAACAAACCTGAGCTTGATGCTTGTTCTAGTGCTTTGTATCAATAAGGAAATATTCAAGATCATTATTTTATGTCGAATATTTTTCAATAGCTTTCAACCCATGAACATTATCTCGCTATTTAGCTCTCACTTAGCACTATTTGTTTAATTTAATTATATATATATATGCCACAGAACAATAATTTCACGACATATGACAGTGATCCTGATTACACATTTACAGTACAATAAAAATGTAGTGGATTGGGTACTTTCGTCGCTTCTTACTTATGTCTAATTTTTGTTCTCATCCCATGGCAGAGTTTATTAAACCACCTCTGAAAAGGAATTCTGGGAAGAAGGCAGCGCAACTGGTCACAGCGGCTTCAACAGGGTCTAAAGAGGTACCACCGCTTTACCTAAACATTCATCTAATAATCACACAATCCTGCTATACGTTAAGAACTCAAAGCACTGCAGGTCTCCACCGTCAGCGACTGGTTTGTTGGCGGAGACAATGAAAGAGCAGCGCAACGTGCTGCTGCTGGAGTCGACGGAGGCTTACAGTCACATAGCGAGTGGATCACAAGACCCCCTTTGGACATTGTTAATCCAGGACACCGCCAATGCGATTCACTGAGTTACTGGATGCGAGCAGGGGTGAATGCAGGAGGTCGAGTCCTCAGTCGTAGCGGGAACTAGGCCTGAAGCCACAGTGTTGCTTATTTGCAGCCGCCTGGAGTGAGGGGATGAAGCTGTTGTGCTTCACCGGGGGCGGTGTGGGCCGGTGTCTAGATCGAGTCGGAGCTGCCAATATAGAATATATCGGTGGTCTGCGGACTGGACTATATATAGAATATATCGGTGGTCTGCGGACTGGACTATATATAGAATATATCGGTGGTCCGGGGACTGGACTATATATAGAATATATCGGTGGTCTGGGGACTGGACTATATATAGAATATATCGGTGGTCTGGGGGCTGGACTATATATAGAATATATCGGTGGTCTGGGGGTCTGGACTAAATATAGAACAGATCGGTGGTCTGGGGACTGGACAATATATAGAATATATCGGTGGTCTGGGGACTGGACTATATATAGAATATATCGGTGGTCTGGGGGTCTGGACTATATATAGAATATATCGGTGGTCTGGGGGTCTGGACTATATATAGAATATATCGGTGGTCTGGGGGTCTGGACTATATATAGAATATATCGGTGGTCTGGGGGAATGGACTATATATAGAATATATCGGTGGTCAGTGAGACTGGACTATATATAGAATATATCGGTGGTCTGGGGGTCTGGACCATATATAGAATATATCGGTGGTCTGGGGGTCTGGACTATATACAGAATATATCGGTGGTCTGGGGGAATGGACTATATATAGAATATATCGGTGGACAGTGAGTCTGGACTATATATAGAATATATCGGTGGTCTGGGGGTCTGGACTATATATAGAATAAATCGGTGGTCTGGGGGTCTGGACTATATATAGAATAGATCAGTGGTCTGGGGGTCTGGACTATACATAGAATATATCGGTGGTCTGGGGGAATGGACTATATATAGAATATATCGGTGGTCTGGGGGTCTGGACTATATATAGAATATATTGGTGGTCTGGGAGAATGGACTATATATAGAATATATCGGTGGTCAGTGAGCCTGGACTATATATAGAATATATCGGTGGTCTGGGGGTCTGGACTATATAGAATATATCGGTGGTCTGGGGGTCTGGACTATATATAGAATATATCGGTGGTCTGGGGGTCTGGACTATATATAGAATAGATCAGTGGTCTGGGGGTCTGGACTATACATAGAATATATCGGTGGTCTGGACTATATTTAGAATATATCGGTGGTCTGGGGACTGGACTATATATAGAATATATCGGTGGTCTGGGGGTCTGGACTATACATAGAATATATCGGTGGTCTGGACTATATATGGAATATATCGGTGGTCTGGGGACTGGACTATATATAGAATATATCGGTGGTCTGGGGGTCTGGACAATATATAAAATATATCGGTGGTCTGGGGGTCTGGACTATATATAGAATATAACGGTGGTCTAGGTACTGGACTATATATAGAATATATCGGTGGTCTGGGGGTCTGGACTATATATAGAATGTAACGGTGTCTGGGGTCTGGACTATATATGGAATATATTGGTGATCTGCGGACTGGGCTATACATAAAATATATCGGTGGTCTGGGGGTCTGGACTATACATAGAATATATCGGTGGTCTGGGGACTGGACTATATATGGAATATATTGGTGATCTGCGGACTGGACTATACATAAAATATATCGGTGGTCTGGGGGTCTGGACTATACATAGAATATATCGGTGGTCTGGGGGTCCGGACGATATATAGAATATATCAGTGGTCTGGGGGATGGACTATATATAGAATATATTGGTGATCTGCGGACTGGACTATACATGGAATATATTGGTGATCTGCGGACTGGACTATATATAGAATATATCGGTGGTCTGGGGGTCTGGACTATACTTAGAATATATCGGTGGTCTGGGGACTGGACTATATATAGAATATATCGGTGATCTGTGGACTGGACTATATATAGAATATATCGGTGGTCTGGGGGTCTGGACTATACAAAGAATATATCGGTGGTCCGGGAACTGGACCATATATAGAATATATCGGTGGTCTGGGGACTGGACTATATATAGAAAATATCGGTGGTCTGGGGGTCTGGACTATATATAGAATATATAGGTGGTCTGGGGGTCTGGACTATATATAGAATATATCGGCGGTCTGGGGGTCTGGACTATATATAGAATATATCAGTGGTCTGGGGAAGACTATATATAGAATATATCGGTGGTCTGGGGATGACTATATATAGAATATATCGGTGGTCTGGGGACTGGACTATATATAGAATATATTGGTGGTCAGTGAGTCTGAACTATATATAGAATATATCGGTGGTCTGGGGGTCTGGACTATATGTAGAATATATCGTTGGTCTGGGGACTGGACTATATATAAAATATATCGGTGGTCTGGGGGTCTGGACTATATATAGAATATATCGGTGGTCTGCGGGTCTGGACTATATATAGAATGTATCGGTGGTCTGGGGACGGGACTATAAATAGAATAGATCGGTGGTATTCGCAGTGGACTATATATAGAATATATCGGTGGTCTGCGCAGTGGACTATATATAGAATATATCGGTGGTCTGCGCAGTGGAATATATATAGAATATATCGGTGGTCTGGGGACTGGACTATACATAGAATATATCGGTGGTCTGGGGGTCTGGACTATATATAGAATGTATCGGTGGTCTGTGCAGTGGAATATATATAGAATATATCGGTGGTCTGGGGTCTGGACTATATATGGAATATATTGGTGATCTGCGGACTGGACTATACATAGAATATATCGGTGGTATGGGGGTCTGGACTATACATAGAATATATCGGTGGTCTGGGGACTGGACTATATATAGAATATATCGGTGGTCTGGGGGATGGACTATATATAGAATATATTGGTGATCTGCGGACTGGACTATATATGGAATATATTGGTGATCTGCGGACTGGACTATATATAGAATATATCGGTGGTCTCGGGATCTGGACTATACAAAGAATATATCGGTGGTCCGGGAACTGGACCATATATAGAATATATCGGTGGTCTGGGGACTGGACTATATATAGAAAATATCGGTGGTCTGGGGGTCTGGACTATATATAGAATATATAGGTGGTCTTTGGGTCTGGACTATATATAGAATATATCGGTGGTCTGGGGGTCTGGACTATATGTAGAATATATCGGTGGTCTGGGGACTGGACTATATATAGAATGTATCGGTGGTCTGGGGACGGGACTATAAATAGAATAGATCGGTGGTATTCGCAGTGGACTATATATAGAATATATCGGTGGTCTGCGCAGTGGACTATATATAGAATATATCGGTGGTCTGGGGATTGGACTATACATAGAATATATCGGTGGTCTGGGGGTCTGGACTATACATAGAATATATCGGTGGTCTGGGGACTGGACTATATATAGAATGTATCGGTGGTCTGGGGACGGGACTATAAATAGAATAGATCGGTGGTATTCGCAGTGGACTATATATAGAATATATCGGTGGTCTGCGCAGTGGACTATATATAGAATATATCGGTGGTCTGGGGATTGGACTATACATAGAATATATCGGTGGTCTGGGGGTCTGGACTATACATAGAATATATCGGTGGTCTGGGGACTGGACTATATATAGAATATATCGGTGGTCTGGGGGATGGACTATATATAGAATATATTGGTGATCTGCGGACTGGACTATATATGGAATATATTGGTGATCTGCGGACTGGACTATATATAGAATATATCGGTGGTCTGGGGATCTGGACTATACAAAGAATATATCGGTGGTCCGGGAACTGGACCATATATAGAATATATCGGTGGTCTGGGGACTGGACTATATATAGAAAATATCGGTGTTCTGGGGGTCTGGACTATATATAGAATATATAGGTGGTCTGGGGGTCTGGACTATATATAGAATATATCGGTGGTCTGCGGGTCTGGACTATATATAGAATAGATAAGTTGTCTGGGGGTCTGGACTTTATATAGAATATATCGGTGGTCTGGGGACGGGACTATAAATAGAATAGATCGGTGGTATTCGCAGTGGACTATATATAGAATATATCGGTGGTCTGCGCAGTGGACTATATATAGAATATATCGGTGGTCTGCGCAGTGGAATATATATAGAATATATCGGTGGTCTGGGGACTGGACTATACATAGAATATATCGGTGGTCTGGGGGTCTGGACTATACATAGAATATATCGGTGGTCTGGGGACTGGACTATATATAGAATATATAGGTGGTCTGGGGGTCTGGACTATATATAGAATATATCGGTGGTCTGCGGGTCTGGACTATATATAGAATAGATAAGTTGTCTGGGGGTCTGGACTTTATATAGAATATATCGGTGGTCTGGGGACGGGACTATAAATAGAATAGATCGGTGGTATTCGCAGTGGACTATATATAGAATATATCGGTGGTCTGCGCAGTGGACTATATATAGAATATATCGGTGGTCTGCGCAGTGGAATATATATAGAATATATCGGTGGTCTGGGGACTGGACTATACATAGAATATATCGGTGGTCTGGGGGTCTGGACTATACATAGAATATATCGGTGGTCTGGGGACTGGACCATATATAGAATATATCGGTGGTCTGGGGGATGGACTATATATAGAATATATTGCTGATCTGCGGACTGGACTATATATGGAATATATTGGTGATCTGCGGACTGGACTATATATAGAATATATCGGTGGTCTCGGGATCTGGACTATACAAAGAATATATCGGTGGTCTGGGGACTGGACTATATATAGAAAATATCGGTGGTCTGGGGGTCTGGACTATATATAGAATATATAGGTGGTCTGGGGGTCTGGACTATATATAGAATATATCGGTGGTCTGGGGGTCTGGACTATATGTAGAATATATCGGTGGTCTGGGGACTGGACTATATATAGAATGTATCGGTGGTCTGGGGACGGGACTATAAATAGAATAGATCGGTGGTATTCGCAGTGGACTATATATAGAATATATCGGTGGTCTGCGCAGTGGACTATATATAGAATATATCGGTGGTCTGGGGACTGGACTATACATAGAATATATCGGTGGTCTGGGGACTGGACGATATATAGAATATATCGGTGGTCTGGGGGATGGACTATATATAGAATATATTGGTGATCTGCGGACTGGACTATATATGGAATATATTGGTGATCTGCGGACTGGACTATATATAGAATATATCGGTGGTCTGGGGATCTGCACTATACAAAGAATATATCGGTGGTCCGGGAACTGGACCATATATAGAATATCTCGGTGGTCTGGGGACTGGACTATATATAGAAAATATCGGTGTTCTGGGGGTCTGGACTATATATAGAATATATAGGTGGTCTGGGGGTCTGGACTATATATAGAATATATCGGTGGTCTGCGGGTCTGGACTATATATAGAATAGATAAGTTGTCTGGGGGTCTGGACTTTATATAGAATATATCGGTGGTCTGGGGACGGGACTATAAATAGAATAGATCGGTGGTATTCGCAGTGGACTATATATAGAATATATCGGTGGTCTGCGCAGTGGACTATATATAGAATATATCGGTGGTCTGCGCAGTGGAATATATATAGAATATATTGGTGGTCTGGGGACTGGACTATACATAGAATATATCGGTGGTCTGGGGGTCTGGAGGATATAGAGAATATATCGGAGGTGGGCGGACTGGACTATATATAGAATATATAAGTGGTCTGGGGGTCTGGACTATATATAGAATATATCGGTGGTCTGGGTACTGGACTATATATAGAATATATCGGTGGTCTGGGGACTGGACTATATATAAAATATATGGTGGTCTGGGGACTGGACTATATATAGAATATATCGGAGGTCTGTGGGTCTGGACTATATATAAAATATATCGGTGGTCTGGGGATCTGGACTATATATAGAATATATCGGTAGTCTGGGGGTGTGGACTTTATATAGAATATATCGGTGGTCTGGGGTCTGGACTATATATAGAATATATCTGTGGACTGGGGACTGGACTATATGTAAAATATATCGGTGGTCTGGGGGTCTGGACTATACATAGAATATATCGGTGGTCTGCGCAGTGGACTATATATAGAATATATCGGTGGTCAGGGAGACTGGACTATATATAGAATAGATCGGTGGTCTGGGGGTCTGGACTATATATAGAATATATCGGTGGTCTGCGGACTGGACTATATATAGAATATATCGGTGGTCTGGGGACTGGACTATATATAGAATATATCCGTGGTCTGGGGACTGGACTATATATAGAATATATCGGTGGTTTGGGGACTGGACTATATATAGAATATATCGGTGGTCTGGGGGTCTGGACTATATATAGAATATATCGGTGGTCTGGGGGTCTGGACTATTTATAGAATATATCGGTGGTCTGGGGGTCTGGTCTATACATAGAATATATCGGTGGTCTGCGCAGTGGACTATATATAGAATATATCAGTGGTCAGGGAGACTGGACTATATATATAATATATCGGTGGTCTGGGGACTGGACTATATACAGAATATCTCGGTGGTCTGGGGGTCTGGACTATATATAGAATATATCGGTGGTCTGGGGACTGGACTATATATAGAATATAACGGTGGTCTGGGGACTGGACTATATATAGAATATATCGGTGGTCTGGGGGTCTGGACTATATATAGAATATATCGGTGGTCTGGGGACTGGACTATATATAGAATATATCGGTGGTCTGGGGGTCTGGACTATATATAGAACAGATCGGTGGTCTGGGGACTGGACTATATATAGAATATATCGGTGGTCTGGGGGTCTGGACTATATATAGAATATATCGGTGGTCTGGGGACTGGACTATATATAGAATATATCGGTGGTCTGGGGGTCTGGACTATATATAGAATATATCGGTGGTCTGGGGGTCTGGACTATATATAGAATATATCGGTGGTCTGGGGGTCTGGACTATATATAGAATATATCGGTGGTCTGGGGGAATGGACTATATATAGAATATATCGGTGGTCAGTGAGACTGTACTAACTATAGAATATATCGGTGGTCTGGGGGTCTGGACTATATATAGAATATATCGGTGGTCTGGGGGTCTGGACTATATACAGAATATATCGGTGGTCTGGGGGAATGGACTGTATATAGAATATATCGGTGGTCAGTGAGTCTGGACTATATATAGAATATATCGGTGGTCTGGGGGTCTGGACTATATATAGAATATATCGGTGGTCTGGGAGTCTGGACTATATATAGAATATATCGGTGGTCTGGGGGAATGGACTATATATAGAATATATCGGTGGTCTGGGGGTCTGGACTATATATAGAATATATCGGTGGTCTGGGAGAATGGACTATATATAGAATATATCGGTGGTCAGTGAGTCTGGACTATATATAGAATATATCGGTGGTCTGGGGGTCTGGACTATATATAGAATATATCGGTGGTCTGGGGACTGGACTATATATAGAATATATCGGTGGTCTGGGGGTCTGGACTATATATAGAATATATCGGTGGTCTGGGGACTGGACTATATATAAAATATATGGTGGTCTGGGGACTGGACTATATATAGAATATATCGGAGGTCTGTGGGTCTGGACTATATATAAAATATATCGGTGGTCTGGGGATCTGGACTATATATAGAATATATCGGTAGTCTGGGGGTGTGGACTTTATATAGAATATATCGGTGGTCTGGGGTCTGGACTATATATAGAATATATCTGTGGACTGGGGACTGGACTATATGTAAAATATATCGGTGGTCTGGGGGTCTGGACTATACATAGAATATATCGGTGGTCTGCGCAGTGGACTATATATAGAATATATCGGTGGTCAGGGAGACTGGACTATGTATAGAATAGATCGGTGGTCTGGGGGTCTGGACTATATATAGAATATATTGGTGGTCTGCGGACTGGACTATATAGAGAATATATCGGTGGTCTGGGGGAATGGACTATATATAGAATATATCGGTGGTCAGTGAGACTGTACTAACTATAGAATATATCGGTGGTCTGGGGGTCTGGACTATATATAGAATATATCGGTGGTCTGAGGGTCTGGACTATATATAGAATATATCGGTGGTCTGGGGACTGGACTATATATAGAATATATCGGTGGTCTGAGGGTCTGGACTATACATAGAATATATCGGTGGTCTGCGCAGTGGACTATATATAGAATATATCGGTGGTCAGGGAGACTGGACTATGTATAGAATAGATCGGTGGTCTGGGGGTCTGGACTATATATAGAATATATTGGTGGTCTGGGGACTGGACTATATATAGAATATATCGGTGGTCTGGGGGAATGGACTATATATAGAATATATCGGTGGTCAGTGAGACTGTACTAACTATAGAATATATCGGTGGTCTGGGGGTCTGGACTATATATAGAATATATCGGTGGTCTGAGGGTCTGGACTATATATAGAATATATCGGTGGTCTGGGGACTGGACTATATATAGAATATATCGGTGGTCTGGGGGTCTGGACTATATATAGAACAGATCGGTGGTCTGGGGACTGGACTATATATAGAATATATCGGTGGTCTGGGGGAATGGACTATATATAGAATATATCGGTGGTCAGTGAGACTGTACTAACTATAGAATATATCGGTGGTCTGGGGGTCTGGACTATATATAGAATATATCGGTGGTCTGAGGGTCTGGACTATATATAGAATATATCGGTGGTCTGGGGACTGGACTATATATAGAATATATCGGTGGTCTGGGGGTCTGGACTATATATAGAACAGATCGGTGGTCTGGGGACTGGACTATATATAGAATATATCGGTGGTCTGGGGGAATGGACTATATATAGAATATATCGGTGGTCAGTGAGACTGTACTAACTATAGAATATATCGGTGGTCTGGGGGTCTGGACTATATATAGAATATATCGGTGGTCTGAGGGTCTGGACTATATATAGAATATATCGGTGGTCTGGGGACTGGACTATATATAGAATATATCGGTGGTCTGGGGGTCTGGACTATATATAGAACAGATCGGTGGTCTGGGGACTGGACTATATATAGAATATATCGGTGGTCTGGGGGTCTGGACTATATATAGAATATATCGGTGGTCTGGGGGTCTGGACTACATATAGAACAGATCGGTGGTCTGGGGACTGGACTATATATAGAATATATCGGTGGTCTGGGGGTCTGTACTATATATAGAATATATCGGTGGTCTGGGGACTGGACTATATATAGAATATATCGGTGGTCTGGGGGTCTGGACTATATATAGAATATATCGGTGGTCTGGGGGTCTGGACTATATATAGAATATATCGGTGGTCTGGGGGTCTGGACTATATATAGAATATATCGGTGGTCTGGGGGAATGGACTATATATAGAATATATCGGTGGTCAGTGAGACTGTACTAACTATAGAATATATCGGTGGTCTGGGGGTCTGGACTATATATAGAATATATCGGTGGTCTGGGGGTCTGGACTATATACAGAATATATCGGTGGTCTGGGGGAATGGACTGTATATAGAATATATCGGTGGTCAGTGAGTCTGGACTATATATAGAATATATCGGTGGTCTGGGGGTCTGGACTATATATAGAATATATCGGTGGTCTGGGGGTCTGGACTATATATAGAATATATCGGTGGTCTGGGGGAATGGACTATATATAGAATATATCGGTGGTCTGGGGGACTGGACTATATATAGGATATATCGGTGGTCTGGGAGAATGGACTATACATAGAATATATCGGTGGTCTGGACTATATTTAGAATATATCGGTGGGCTGGGGACTGGACTATATATAGAATATATCGGTGGTCTGGGGGTCTGGACAATACATAGAATATATCGGTGGTCTGGACTATATATAGAATATATCGGTGGTCTGGGGACTGGACTATATATAGAATATATCGGCGGTCTGGGGGTCTGGACAATATATAGAATATATCGGTGGTCTGGGGGTCTGGACTATACATAGAATATATCGGTGGTCTGGGGGTCTGGTCTATATATAGAATATATCGGTGGTCTGGGGGTCTGGACTATATATAGAATATAACGGTGGTCTGGGGACGACTATATATAGAATATATCGGTGGTCAGGGGGTCTGGACTATATATAGAATATATCGGTGGTCTGGGGGACTGGACTATATATAGAATATATCGGTGGTCTGGGGGACTGGACTATATATAGAATATATCGGAGGTCTGGGGGACTGGACTATATATAGAATATATCGGTGGTCTGGGGACTGGACTATATATAGAATGTATCGGTGGTCAGGGAGTCTGGACTATAAATAGAATATATCGGTGGTCTGGGGGTCTGGACTATATATAGAACAGATCGGTGGTCTGGGGACTGGACTATATATAGAATATATCGGTGGTCTGGGGACTGGACTATATATAGAATATATCGGTGGTCTGGGGGTCCGGACTATATATAGAATGTATTGGAGGTCTGGGGACTGGACTAGATATAGAATATATTGGTGGTCAGTGAGTCTGAACTATATATAGAATATATCGGTGGTCTGGGGGTCTGGACTATATATAGAATATTTCGGTGGTCTGCGGGTCTGGACTATATATAGAATATATCGGTGGTCTGGGGGTCTAGACTATATATAGAATAGATAAGTTGTCTGGGGGTCTGGACTTTATATAGAATATATCGGTGGTCTGGGGACGGGACTATAAATAGAATAGATCGGTGGTATTCGCAGTGGACTAAATATAGAATACATCGGTGGTCTGCGCAGTTGAATATATATAGAATATATCGGTGGTCTGTGGACTGGACTATACATAGAATATATCGGTGGTCTGGGGGTCTGGACTATATATAGAATATATTGGTGATCTGCGGACTGGACTATATATGGAATATCTTGGTGATCTGCGGACTGGACTATATATAGAATATATCGGTGGTCTGGGGGTCTGGACTATACATAGAATATATCGGTGGTCTGGGGACTGGACTATATATAGAATATATCGGTGATCTGTGGACTGGACTAAATATAGAATATATCGGTGGTCTGGGGGTCTGGACTATATATAGAATATATCGGCGGTCTGGGGGTCTGGACTATATATAGAATATATCGGTGATCTGCGGACTGGATTATATATAGAATATATCGGTGGTCAGGGGGTCTGGACTATATATAGAATATATCGGAGGTCAGGGAGTCTCGACGATATATAGAATATA
This sequence comes from Hypanus sabinus, assembly GCF_030144855.1. Taxonomy (NCBI): domain Eukaryota; kingdom Metazoa; phylum Chordata; class Chondrichthyes; order Myliobatiformes; family Dasyatidae; genus Hypanus; species Hypanus sabinus. The sequence goes on along the minus strand of NC_082710.1, from coordinate 181,305,010 downwards.
TCGGAGGTCTGCAGACTGGACTATATATAGAATATATCAGTGGTCTGGGGACGACTATATATAGAATATATCGGTGGTCAGGGGGTCTGGACTATATATAGAATATATCGGTAGTCTGGGGGACTGGACTATATATAGAATATATCGGTGGTCTGGGGGTCTGGACTATACATAGAATATATCGGTGGTCTGGGGACTGGACTATATATAGAATATATCGGTGGTCTGGGGACTGGACTATATATAGAATATATCGGTGGTCTGGGGGTGCGGACTATATATAGAATATATTGGTGGTCTGGGGTTCTGGACTATATATAGAATATATCGGTGGTCTGGGGACTGGACTATATATAGAATATATTGGTGGTCAGTGAGTCTGAACTATATATAGAATATATCGGTGGTCTGGGGACTGGACTATATATAAAATATTTCGGTGGTCTGGGGGTCTGGACTATATATAGAATATATCGGTGGTCTGCGGGTCTGGACTATATATAGAATATATCGGTGGTCTGGGGGTCTGGACTATATATAGAATAGATAAGTTGTCTGGGGGTCTGGACTTTATATAGAATATATCGGTGGTCTGGCGACGGGACTATAAATAGAATAGATCGGTGGTATTCGCAGTGGACTATATATAGAATATATCGGTGGTCTGCGCAGTGGACTATATATAGAATATATCGGTGGTCTGTGCAGTGGAATATATATAGAATATATCGGTGGTCTGGGGTCTGGACTATATATGGAATATATTGGTGATCTGCGGACTGGACTATACATAGAATATATCGGTGGTCTGGGGGTCTGGACTATACATAGAATATATCGGTGGTCTGGGGACTGGACTATATATAGAATATATCGGTGGTCTGGGTTCTGGACTATATATAGAATATATCGGTGGTCTGGGGACTGGACTATATATAGAATATATCGGTGGTCTGGGGGATGGACTATATATAGAATATATTGGTGATCTGCGGACTGGACTATATATGGAATATATTGGTGATCTGCGGACTGGACTATATATAGAATATATCGGTGGTCTGGGGGTCTGGAGGATATAGAGAATATATCGGAGGTCTGCGGACTGGATTATATACAGAATATATAAGTGTTCTGGGGGTCTGGACTATATATAGAATATATCGGTGGTCTGGGTACTGGACTATATATAGAATATATCGGTGGTCTGGGGACTGGACTATATATAAAATATATCGGTGGTCTGGGGACTGGACTATATATAGAATATATCGGAGGTCTGTGGGTCTGGACTATATATAAAATATATCGGTGGTCTGGGGTCTGGACTATATATAGAATATATCGGTCGTCTGGGGGTGTGGACTTTACATAGAATATATCGGTGGTCTGGGGGTCTGGACTATATATAGAATATATCGGTGGTCTGGGGACTGGACTATATATAAAATATATCGGTGGTCTGGGGGTCTGGACTATATATAGAATATATCGGTGGTCTGGGGACTGGACTATATATAGAATATATCGGTGGTCTGGGGGATGGACTATATATAGAATATATTGGTGATCTGCGGACTGGACTATATATGGAATATATTGGTGATCTGCGGACTGGACTATATATAGAATATATCGGTGGTCTGGGGGTCTGGAGGATATAGAGAATATATCGGAGGTCTGCGGACTGGACTATATATAGAATATATAAGAGGTCTGGGGGTCTGGACTATATATAGAATATATCGGTGGTCTGGGGGTCTGGACTATATATAGAATATATCGGTGGTCTGGGGACTGGACTATATATAAAATATATCGGTGGTCTGGGGGTCTGGACTATATATAGAATATATCGGTGGTCTGGGGGATGGACTATATATAGAATATATTGGTGATCTGCGGACTGGACTATATATGGAATATATTGGTGATCTGCGGACTGGACTATATATAGAATATATCGGTGGTCTGGGGGTCTGGAGGATATAGAGAATATATCGGAGGTCTGCGGACTGGATTATATACAGAATATATAAGTGTTCTGGGGGTCTGGACTATATATAGAATATATCGGTGGTCTGGGTACTGGACTATATATAGAATATATCGGTGGTCTGGGGACTGGACTATATATAAAATATATCGGTGGTCTGGGGACTGGACTATATATAGAATATATCGGAGGTCTGTGGGTCTGGACTATATATAAAATATATCGGTGGTCTGGGGTCTGGACTATATATAGAATATATCGGTCGTCTGGGGGTGTGGACTTTACATAGAATATATCGGTGGTCTGGGGGTCTGGACTATATATAGAATATATCGGTGGTCTGGGGACTGGACTATATATAAAATATATCGGTGGTCTGGGGGTCTGGACTATATATAGAATATATCGGTGGTCTGGGGACTGGACTATATATAGAATATATCGGTGGTCTGGGGGATGGACTATATATAGAATATATTGGTGATCTGCGGACTGGACTATATATGGAATATATTGGTGATCTGCGGACTGGACTATATATAGAATATATCGGTGGTCTGGGGGTCTGGAGGATATAGAGAATATATCGGAGGTCTGCGGACTGGACTATATATAGAATATATAAGAGGTCTGGGGGTCTGGACTATATATAGAATATATCGGTGGTCTGGGGGTCTGGACTATATATAGAATATATCGGTGGTCTGGGGACTGGACTATATATAAAATATATCGGTGGTCTGGGGGTCTGGACTATATATAGAATATATCGGTGGTCTGCGGGTCTGGACTATATATATAGAATATATCGGTGGTGTGGGGGTCTGGACTATATATAGAATAGATAAGTGGTCTGGGGGTCTGGACTATACATAGAATATATCGGTGGTCTGGGGACGGGACTATAAATAGAATAGATCGGTGGTATTCGCAGTGGACTATATATAGAATATATCGGTGGTCTGCGCAGTGGAATATATATAGAATATATCGGTTGTCTGGGGACTGGACTATACATAGAATATATCGGTGGTCTGGGGGTCTGGACTATATATAGAATATATCGGTGGTCTGGGTACTGGACTATATATAGAATATATCGGTGGTCTGGGGGTCTGGACTATATATAGAATGTATCGGTGGTCTGCGGTCTGGACTATATATGGAATATATTGGTGATCTGCGGACTGGAGTATACATAAAATATATCGGTGGTCTGGGGGTCTGGACTATACATAGAATATATCGGTGGTCTGGGGACTGGACTATATATGGAATATATTGGTGATCTGCGGACTGGACTATACATAAAATATATCGGTGGTCTGGGGGTCTGGACTATACATAGAATATATCGGTGGTCTGGGGGTCCGGACTATATATAGAATATATCAGTGGTCTGGGGGATGGACTATATATAGAATATATTGGTGATCTGCGGACTGGACTATATATGGAATATATTGGTGATCTGCGGACTGGTCTATATATAGAATATATCGGTGGTCTGGGGGTCTGGACTATACATAGAATATATCGGTGGTCTGGGGACTTGACTATATATAGAATATATCGGTGATCTGTGGACTGGACTATATATAGAATATATCGGTGGTCTGGGGATCTGGACTATACAAAGAATATATCGGTGGTCCGGGAACTGGACCATATATAGAATATATCGGTGGTCTGGGGACTGGACTATATATAGAAAATATCGGTGGTCTGGGGGTCTGGACTATATATAGAATATATAGGTGGTCTGGGGGTCTGGACTATATATAGAATATATCGGTGGTCTGGGGGTCTGGACTATATGTAGAATATATCGGTGGTCTGGGGACTGGACTATATATAAAATATATCGGTGTTCTGGGGGTCTGGACTATATATAGAATATATCGGTGGTCTGCGGGTCTGGACTATATATAGAATGTATCGGTGGTCTGGGGACAGGACTATAAATAGAATAGATCGGTGGTATTCGCAGTGGACTATATATAGAATATATCGGTGGTCTGCGCAGTGGACTATATATAGAATATATCGGTGGTCTGGGGACTGGACTATACATAGAATATATCGGTGGTCTGGGGGTCTGGACTATATATAGAATATATCGGTGGTCTGGGGACTGAACTATATATAGAATATATCGGTGGTCTGGGGGTCCGGAATATATATAGAATATATTGGTGGTCTGGGGTTCTGGACTATATATAGAATATATCGGTGGTCTGGGGACTGGACTATATATAGAATATATTGGTGGTCAGTGAGTCTGAACTATATATAGAATATATCGGTGGTCTGGGGACTGGACTATATATAAAATATTTCGGTGGTCTGGGGGTCTGGACTATATATAGAATATATCGGTGGTCTGCGGGTCTGGACTATATATAGAATATATCGGTGGTCTGGGGGTCTGGACTGTATATAGAATAGATAAGTTGTCTGGGGGTCTGGACTTTATATAGAATATATCGGTGGTCTGGGGACGGGACTATAAATAGAATAGATCGGTGGTATTCGCAGTGGACTATATATAGAATATATCGGTGGTCTGCGCAGTGGACTATATATAGAATATATCGGTGGTCTGCGCAGTGGCATATATATAGAATATATCGGTGGTCTGGGGACTGGACTATACATAGAATATATCGGTGGTCTGGGGGTCTGGACTATATATAGAATGTATCGGTGGTCTGTGCAGTGGAATATATATAGAATATATCGGTGGTCTGGGGTCTGGACTATATATGGAATATATTGGTGATCTGCGGACTGGACTATACATAGAATATATCGGTGGTCTGGGGGTCTGGACTATTTATAGAATATATCGGTGGTCTGGGGGTCTAGTCTATACATAGAATATATCGGTGGTCTGGGGGTCTGGACTATATATAGAATATATCGATGGTCTGGGGACTGGACTATATATAGAATATATCGGTGGTCTGGGGGTCTGGACTATATATAGAATATATCGGTGGTCTGGGGGTCTGGACTATATATAGAATATATCGGTCGTCTGGGGGTGTGGACTTTACATAGAATATATCGGTGGTCTGGGGACTGGACTATATATAAAATATTTCGGTGGTCTGGGGGTCCGGACTATATATAGAATATATCGGTGGTCTGCGGGTCTGGACTATATATAGAATATATCGGTGGTCTGGGGGTCTGGACTATATATAGAATAGATAAGTTGTCTGGGGGTCTGGACTTTATATAGAATATATCGGTGGTCTGGGGACGAGACTATAAATAGAATAGATCGGTGGTATTCGCAGTGGACTATATATAGAATATATCGGTGGTCTGCGCAGTGGAATATATATAGAATATATCGGTGGTCTGGGGACTGGACTATACATAGAATATATCAGTGGTCTGGGGGTCTGGACTATATATAGAATGTATCGGTGGTCTGTGCAGTGGAATATATATAGAATATATCGGTGGTCTGGGGTCTGGACTATATATGGAATATATTGGTGATCTGCGGACTGGACTATACATAGAATATATCGGTGGTCTGGGGGTCTGGACTATACATAGAATATATCGGTGGTCTGGGGACTGGACTATATATAGAATATATCGGTGGTCTGGGTTCTGGACTATATATAGAATATATCGGTGGTCTGGGGACTGGACTATATATAGAATATATCGGTGGTCTGGGGGATGGACTATATATAGAAATATATTGGTGATCTGCGGACTGGACTATATATGGAATATATTGGTGATCTGCGGACTGGACTATATATAGAATATATCGGTGGTCTGGGGGTCTGGAGGATATAGAGAATATATCGGAGGTCTGCGGACTGGATTATATATAGAATATATAAGTGGTCTGGGGGTCTGGACTATATATAGAATATATCGGTGGTCTGGGTACTGGACTATATATAGAATATATCGGTGGTCTGGGGACTGGACTATATATAAAATATATCGGTGGTCTGGGGACTGGACTATATATAGAATATATCGGAGGTCTGTGGGTCTGGACTATATATAAAATATATCGGTGGTCTGGGGGTCTGGACTATATATAGAATATATCGGTCGTCTGGGGGTGTGGACTTTACATAGAATATATCGGTGGTCTGGGGGTCTGGACTATATATAGAATATATCGGTGGTCTGGGGACTGGACTATATATAAAATATATCGGTGGTCTGGGGTCTGGACTATATATAGAATATATCGGTGGTCTGGGGAATGGACTATATATAGAATATATCGGTGGTCTGGGGGATGGACTATATATAGAATATATTGGTGATCTGCGGACTGGACTATATATGGAATATATTGGTGATCTGCGGACTGGACTATATATAGAATATATCGGTGGTCTGGGGGTCTGGAGGATATAGAGAATATATCGGAGGTCTGCGGACTGGACTATATATAGAATATATAAGTGGTCTGGGGTCTGGACTATATATAGAATATATCGGTGGTCTGGGTACTGGACTATATATAGAATATATCGGTGGTCTGGGGACTGGACTATATATAAAATATATCGGTGGTCTGGGGACTGGACTATATATAGAATATATCGGAGGTCTGTGGGTGTGGACTTTACATAGAATATATCGGTGGTCTGGGGGTCTGGACTATATATAGAATATATCGGTGGTCTGGGGACTGGACTATATATAAAATATATCGGTGGTCTGGGGGTCTGGACTATATATAGAATATATCGGTGGTCTGCGGGTCTGGACTATATGTATAGAATATATCGGTGGTGTGGGGGTCTGGACTATATATAGAATAGATAAGTGGTCTGGGGGTCTGGACTATACATAGAATATATCGGTGGTCTGGGGACGGGACTATAAATAGAATAGATCGGTGGTATTCGCAGTGGACTATATATAGAATATATCGGTGGTCTGCGCAGTTGAATATATATAGAATATATCGGTGGTCTGGGGACTGGACTATACATAGAATATATCGGTGGTCTGGGGGTCTGGACTATATATAGAATATATCGGTGGTCTGGGTACTGGACTATATATAGAATATATCGGTGGTCTGGGGGTCTGGACTATATATAGAATGTATCGGTGGTCTGGGGTCTGGACTATATATGGAATATATTGGTGATCTGCGGACTGGACTATACATAAAATAAATCGGTGGTCTGGGGGTCTGGACTATACATAGAATATATCGGTGGTCTGGGGACTGGACTATATATGGAATATATTGGTGATCTGCGGACTGGACTATACATAAAATATATCGGTGGTCTGGGGGTCTGGACTATACATAGAATATATCGGTGGTCTGGGGGTCCGGACTATATATAGAATATATCAGTGGTCTGGGGGATGGACTATATATAGAATATATTGGTGATCTGCGGACTGGACTATATATGGAATATATTGGTGATCTGCGGACTGGACTATATATAGAATATATCGGTGGTCTGGGGTTCTGGACTATACATAGAATATATCGGTGGTCTGGGGACTTTACTATATATAGAATATATCGGTGATCTGTGGACTGGACTATATATAGAATATATCGGTGGTCTGGGGATCTGGACTATACAAAGAATATATCGGTGGTCCGGGAACTGGACCATATATAGAATATATCGGTGGTCTGGGGACTGGACTATATATAGAAAATATCGGTGGTCTGGGGGTCTGGACTATATATAGAATATATAGGTGGTCAGGGGGTCTGGACTATATATAGAATATATCGGTGGTCTGGGGGTCTGGACTATATGTAGAATATATCGGTGGTCTGGGGACTGGACTATATATAAAATATATCGGTGGTCTGGGGGTCTGGACTATATATAGAATATATCGGTGGTCTGCGGGTCTGGACTATATATAGAATGTATCGGTGGTCTGGGGACGGGACTATAAATAGAATAGATCGGTGGTATTCGCAGTGGACTATATATAGAATATATCGGTGGTCTGCGCAGTGGACTATATATAGAATATATCGGTGGTCTGGGGACTGGACTATACATAGAATATATCGGTGGTCTGGGGGTCTGGACTATATATAGAATATATCGGTGGTCTGGGGACTGAACTATATATAGAATATATCGGTGGTCTGGGGGTCCGGAATATATATAGAATATATTGGTGGTCTGGGGTTCTGGACTATATATAGAATATATCGGTGGTCTGGGGACTGGACTATATATAGAATATATTGGTGGTCAGTGAGTCTGAACTATATATAGAATATATCGGTGGTCTGGGGACTGGACTATATATAAAATATTTCGGTGGTCTGGGGGTCTGGACTATATATAGAATATATCGGTGGTCTGCGGGTCTGGACTATATATAGAATATATCGGTGGTCTGGGGGTCTGGACTGTATATAGAATAGATAAGTTGTCTGGGGGTCTGGACTTTATATAGAATATATCGGTGGTCTGGGGACGGGACTATAAATAGAATAGATCGGTGGTATTCGCAGTGGACTATATATAGAATATATCGGTGGTCTGCGCAGTGGACTATATATAGAATATATCGGTGGTCTGCGCAGTGGCATATATATAGAATATATCGGTGGTCTGGGGACTGGACTATACATAGAATATATCGGTGGTCTGGGGGTCTGGACTATATATAGAATGTATCGGTGGTCTGTGCAGTGGAATATATATAGAATATATCGGTGGTCTGGGGTCTGGACTATATATGGAATATATTGGTGATCTGCGGACTGGACTATACATAGAATATATCGGTGGTCTGGGGGTCTGGACTATTTATAGAATATATCGGTGGTCTGGGGGTCTAGTCTATACATAGAATATATCGGTGGTCTGGGGGTCTGGACTATATATAGAATATATCGATGGTCTGGGGACTGGACTATATATAGAATATATCGGTGGTCTGGGGGTCTGGACTATATATAGAATATATCGGTGGTCTGGGGGTCTGGACTATATATAGAATATATCGGTCGTCTGGGGGTGTGGAATTTACATAGAATATATCGGTGGTCTGGGGACTGGACTATATATAAAATATTTCGGTGGTCTGGGGGTCCGGACTATATATAGAATATATCGGTGGTCTGCGGGTCTGGACTATATATAGAATATATCGGTGGTCTGGGGGTCTGGACTATATATAGAATAGATAAGTTGTCTGGGGGTCTGGACTTTATATAGAATATATCGGTGGTCTGGGGACGAGACTATAAATAGAATAGATTGGTGGTATTCGCAGTGGACTATATATAGAATATATCGGTGGTCTGCGCAGTGGAATATATATAGAATATATCGGTGGTCTGGGGACTGGACTATACATAGAATATATCAGTGGTCTGGGGGTCTGGACTATATATAGAATGTATCGGTGGTCTGTGCAGTGGAATATATATAGAATATATCGGTGGTCTGGGGTCTGGACTATATATGGAATATATTGGTGATCTGCGGACTGGACTATACATAGAATATATCGGTGGTCTGGGGGTCTGGACTATACATAGAATATATCGGTGGTCTGGGGACTGGACTATATATAGAATATATCGGTGGTCTGGGTTCTGGACTATATATAGAATATATCGGTGGTCTGGGGACTGGACTATATATAGAATATATCGGTGGTCTGGGGGATGGACTATATATAGAAATATATTGGTGATCTGCGGACTGGACTATATATGGAATATATTGGTGATCTGCGGACTGGACTATATATAGAATATATCGGTGGTCTGGGGGTCTGGAGGATATAGAGAATATATCGGAGGTCTGCGGACTGGATTATATATAGAATATATAAGTGGTCTGGGGGTCTGGACTATATATAGAATATATCGGTGGTCTGGGTACTGGACTATATATAGAATATATCGGTGGTCTGGGGACTGGACTATATATAAAATATATCGGTGGTCTGGGGACTGGACTATATATAGAATATATCGGAGGTCTGTGGGTCTGGACTATATATAAAATATATCGGTGGTCTGGGGGTCTGGACTATATATAGAATATATCGGTCGTCTGGGGGTGTGGACTTTACATAGAATATATCGGTGGTCTGGGGGTCTGGACTATATATAGAATATATCGGTGGTCTGGGGACTGGACTATATATAAAATATATCGGTGGTCTGGGGTCTGGACTATATATAGAATATATCGGTGGTCTGGGGAATGGACTATATATAGAATATATCGGTGGTCTGGGGGATGGACTATATATAGAATATATTGGTGATCTGCGGACTGGACTATATATGGAATATATTGGTGATCTGCGGACTGGACTATATATAGAATATATCGGTGGTCTGGGGGTCTGGAGGATATAGAGAATATATCGGAGGTCTGCGGACTGGACTATATATAGAATATATAAGTGGTCTGGGGTCTGGACTATATATAGAATATATCGGTGGTCTGGGTACTGGACTATATATAGAATATATCGGTGGTCTGGGGACTGGACTATATATAAAATATATCGGTGGTCTGGGGACTGGACTATATATAGAATATATCGGAGGTCTGTGGGTGTGGACTTTACATAGAATATATCGGTGGTCTGGGGGTCTGGACTATATATAGAATATATCGGTGGTCTGGGGACTGGACTATATATAAAATATATCGGTGGTCTGGGGGTCTGGACTATATATAGAATATATCGGTGGTCTGCGGGTCTGGACTATATGTATAGAATATATCGGTGGTGTGGGGGTCTGGACTATATATAGAATAGATAAGTGGTCTGGGGGTCTGGACTATACATAGAATATATCGGTGGTCTGGGGACGGGACTATAAATAGAATAGATCGGTGGTATTCGCAGTGGACTATATATAGAATATATCGGTGGTCTGCGCAGTTGAATATATATAGAATATATCGGTGGTCTGGGGACTGGACTATACATAGAATATATCGGTGGTCTGGGGGTCTGGACTATATATAGAATATATCGGTGGTCTGGGTACTGGACTATATATAGAATATATCGGTGGTCTGGGGGTCTGGACTATATATAGAATGTATCGGTGGTCTGGGGTCTGGACTATATATGGAATATATTGGTGATCTGCGGACTGGACTATACATAAAATAAATCGGTGGTCTGGGGGTCTGGACTATACATAGAATATATCGGTGGTCTGGGGACTGGACTATATATGGAATATATTGGTGATCTGCGGACTGGACTATACATAAAATATATCGGTGGTCTGGGGGTCTGGACTATACATAGAATATATCGGTGGTCTGGGGGTCCGGACTATATATAGAATATATCAGTGGTCTGGGGGATGGACTATATATAGAATATATTGGTGATCTGCGGACTGGACTATATATGGAATATATTGGTGATCTGCGGACTGGACTATATATAGAATATATCGGTGGTCTGGGGTTCTGGACTATACATAGAATATATCGGTGGTCTGGGGACTTGACTATATATAGAATATATCGGTGATCTGTGGACTGGACTATATATAGAATATATCGGTGGTCTGGGGATCTGGACTATACAAAGAATATATCGGTGGTCCGGGAACTGGACCATATATAGAATATATCGGTGGTCTGGGGACTGGACTATATATAGAAAATATCGGTGGTCTGGGGGTCTGGACTATATATAGAATATATAGGTGGTCAGGGGGTCTGGACTATATATAGAATATATCGGTGGTCTGGGGGTCTGGACTATATGTAGAATATATCGGTGGTCTGGGGACTGGACTATATATAAAATATATCGGTGGTCTGGGGGTCTGGACTATATATAGAATATATCGGTGGTCTGCGGGTCTGGACTATATATAGAATGTATCGGTGGTCTGGGGACGGGACTATAAATAGAATAGATCGGTGGTATTCGCAGTGGACTATATATAGAATATATCGGTGGTCTGCGCAGTGGACTATATATAGAATATATCGGTGGTCTGGGGACTGGACTATACTTAGAATATAGGTGGTCTGGGGGTCTGGACTATATATAGAATGTATCGGTGGTCTGTGCAGTGGAATATATATAGAATATATCGGTGGTCTGGGGACTGGACTATATATAGAATATATCGGTGGTCTGGGGACTGGACTATATATAGAATATATCGGTGGTCTGGGGGTCCGGACTATATATAGAATATATTGGTGGTCTGGGGTTCTGGACTATATATAGAATATATCGGTGGTCTGGGGACTGGACTATATATAGAATATATTGGTGGTCAGTGAGTCTGAACTATATATAGAATATATCGGTGGTCTGGGGACTGGACTATATATAAAATATTTCGGTGGTCTGGGGGTCTGGACTATATATAGAATATATCGGTGGTCTGCGGGTCTGGACTATATATAGAATATATCGGTGGTCTGGGGGTCTGGACTATATATAGAATAGATAAGTTGTCTGGGGGTCTGGACTTTATATAGAATATATCGGTGTTCTGGGGACGGGACTATAAAAAGAATAGATCGGTGGTATTCGCAGTGGACTATATATAGAATATATCGGTGGTCTGCGCAGTGGACTATATATAGAATATATCGGTGGTCTGCGCAGTGGAATATATATAGAATATATCGGTGGTCTGGGGACTGGACTATACATAGAATATATCGGTGGTCTGGGGGTCTGGACTATATATAGAATGTATCGGTGGTCTGTGCAGTGGAATATATATAGAATATATCGGTGGTCTGGGGTCTGGACTATATATGGAATATATTGGTGATCTGCGGACTGGACTATACATAGAATATATCGGTGGTCTGGGGGTCTGGAGTATTTATAGAATATATCGATGGTCTGGGGGTCTGGTCTATACATAGAATATATCGGTGGTCTGGGGGTCTGGACTATATATAGAATATATCGGTGGTCTGGGGACTGGACTATATATAGAATATATCGGTGGTCTGGGGGTCTGGACTATATATAGAATATATCGGTGGTCTGGGGGTCTGGACTATATATAGAATATATCGGTGGTCTGGGGACTGGACTATATATAGAATATATCGGTGGTCTGGGGGATGGACTATATATAGAATATATTGGTGATCTGCGGACTGGACTATATATGGAATATATTGGTGATCTGCGGACTGGACTATATATAGAATATATCGGTGGTCTGTTGGTCTGGAGGATATAGAGAATATATCGGAGGTCTGCGGACTGGACTATATATAGAATATATAAGTGGTCTGGGGGTCTGGACTATATATAGAATATATCGGTGGTCTGGGTACTGGACTATATATAGAATATATCGGTGGTCTGGGGACTGGACTATATATAAAATATATCGGTGGTCTGGGGACTGGACTATATATAGAATATATCGGAGGTCTCTGGGTGTGGACTTTACATAGAATATATCGGTGGTCTGGGGGTCTGGACTATATATAGAATATATCGGTGGTCTGGGGACTGGACTATATATAAAATATATCGGTGGTCTGGGGGTCTGGACTATATATAGAATATATCGGTGGTCTGCGGGTCTGGACTATATGTATAGAATATATCGTTGGTGTGGGGGTCTGGACTATATATAGAATAGATAAGTGGTCTGGGGGTCTGGACTATACATAGAATATATCGGTGGTCTGGGGACGGGACTATAAATAGAATAGATCGGTGGTATTCGCAGTGGACTATATATAGAATATATCGGTGGTCTGCGCAGTGGAATATATATAGAATATATCGGTGGTCTGGGGACTGGACTATACATAGAATATATCGGTGGTCTGGGGGTCTGGACTATATATAGAATATATCGGTGGTCTGGGTACTGGACTATATATAGAATATATCGGTGGTCTGGGGGTCTGGACTATATATAGAATGTATCGGTGGTCTGGGGTCTGGACTATATATGGAATATATTGGTGATCTGCGGACTGGACTATACATAAAATAAATCGGTGGTCTGGGGGTCTGGACTATACATAGAATATATCGGTGGTCTGGGGACTGGACTATATATGGAATATATTGGTGTTCTGCGGACTGGACTATACATAAAATATATCGGTGGTCTGGGGGTCTGGACTATACATAGAATATATCGGTGGTCTGGGGGTCCGGACTATATATAGAATATATCAGTGGTCTGGGGGATGGACTATATATAGAATATATTGGTGATCTGCGGACTGGACTATATATGGAATATATTGGTGATCTGCGGACTGGACTATATATAGAATATATCGGTGGTCTGGGGTTCTGGACTATACATAGAATATATCGGTGGTCTGGGGACTTGACTATATATAGAATATATCGGTGATCTGTGGACTGGACTATATATAGAATATATCGGTGGTCTGGGGATCTGGACTATACAAAGAATATATCGGTGGTCCGGGAACTGGACCATATATAGAATATATCGGTGGTCTGGGGACTGGACTATATATAGAAAATATCGGTGGTCTGGGGGTCTGGACTATATATAGAATATATAGGTGGTCAGGGGGTCTGGACTATATATAGATTATATCGGTGGTCTGGGGGTCTGGACTATATGTAGAATATATCGGTGGTCTGGGGACTGGACTATATATAAAATATATCGGTGGTCTGGGGGTCTGGACTATATATAGAATATATCGGTGGTCTGCGGGTCTGGACTATATATAGAATGTATCGGTGGTCTGGGGACGGGACTATAAATAGAATAGATCGGTGGTATTCGCAGTGGACTATATATAGAATATATCGGTGGTCTGCGCAGTGGACTATATATAGAATATATCGGTGGTCTGGGGACTGGACTATACTTAGAATATAGGTGGTCTGGGGGTCTGGACTATATATAGAATGTATCGGTGGTCTGTGCAGTGGAATATATATAGAATATATCGGTGGTCTGGGGACTGGACTATATATAGAATATATCGGTGGTCTGGGGACTGGACTATATATAGAATATATCGGTGGTCTGGGGGTCCGGACTATATATAGAATATATTGGTGGTCTGGGGTTCTGGACTATATATAGAATATATCGGTGGTCTGGGGACTGGACTATATATAGAATATATTGGTGGTCAGTGAGTCTGAACTATATATAGAATATATCGGTGGTCTGGGGACTGGACTATATATAAAATATTTCGGTGGTCTGGGGGTCTGGACTATATATAGAATATATCGGTGGTCTGCGGGTCTGGACTATATATAGAATATATCGGTGGTCTGGGGGTCTGGACTATATATAGAATAGATAAGTTGTCTGGGGGTCTGGACTTTATATAGAATATATCGGTGGTCTGGGGACGGGACTATAAATAGAATAGATCGGTGGTAATCGCAGTGGACTATATATAGAATATATCGGTGGTCTGCGCAGTGGACTATATATAGAATATATCGGTGGTCTGCGCAGTGGAATATATATAGAATATATCGGTGGTCTGGGGACTGGACTATACATAGAATATATCGGTGGTCTGGGGGTCTGGACTATATATAGAATGTATCGGTGGTCTGTGCAGTGGAATATATATAGAATATATCGGTGGTCTGGGGTCTGGACTATATATGGAATATATTGGTGATCTGCGGGCTGGACTATACATAGAATATATCGGTGGTCTGCGGGTCTGGAGAATTTATAGAATATATCGGTGGTCTGGGGGTCTGGTCTATACATAGAATATATCGGTGGTCTGGGGGTCTGGACTATATATAGAATATATCGGTGGTCTGGGGACTGGACTATATATAGAATATATCGGTGGTCTGGGGGTCTGGACAATATATAGAATATATCGGTGGTCTGGGGGTCTGGACTATATATAGAATATATCGGTCGTCTGGGGGTGTGGACTTTACATAGAATATATCGGTGGTCTGGGGGTCTGGACTATATATAGAATATATCGGTGGTCTGGGGACTGGACTATATATAAAATATATCGGTGGTCTGGGGGTCTGGACTATATATAGAATATATCGGTGGTCTGGGGGACTGGACTATATATAGAATATATCGGTGGTCTGGGGGGATGGACTATATATAGAATATATTGGTGATCTGCGGACTGGACTATATATGGAATATATTGGTGATCTGCGGACTGGACTATATATGGAATATATCGGTGGTCTGGGGGTCTGGAGGATATAGAGAATATATCGGAGGTCTGCGGACTGGACTATATATAGAATATATAAGTGGTCTGGGGTCTGGACTATATATAGAATATATCAGTGGTATGGGTACTGGACTATATATAGAATATACGGTGGTCTGGGGACTGGACTATATATAAAATATATCGGTGGTCTGGGGACTGGACTATATATAGAATATATCGGAGATCTGTGGGTGTGGACTTTACATAGAATATATCGGTGGTCTGGGGGTCTGGGACTATATATAGAATATATCGGTGGTCTGGGGACTGGACTATATATAAAATATATCGGTGGTCTGGGGGTCTGGACTATATATAGAATATATCGGTGGGTCTGCGGGTCTGGACTATATATATAGAATATATCGGTGGTGTGGGGGTCTGGACTATATATAGAATAGATAAGTGGTCTGGGGGTCTGGACTATACATAGAATATATCGGTGGTCTGGGGACGGGACTATAAATAGGAATAGATCGGTGGTATTCGCAGTGGACTATATATAGAATATATCGGTGGTCTGCGCAGTGGAATATATTTAGAATATATCGGTGGTCTGGGACTGGACTATACATAGAATATATCGGTGGTCTGGGGGTCTGGTCTATATATAGAATATATCGGTGGTCTGGGTACTGGACTATATATAGAATATATCGGTGGTCTGGGGGTCTGGACTATATATAGAATGTATCGGTGGTCTGGGGTCTGGACTATATATGGAATATATTGGTGATCTGCGGACTGGACTATACATAAAATATGTCGGTGGTCTGGGGGTCTGGACTATACATAGAATATATCGGTGGTCTGGGGACTGGACTATATATGGAATATATTGGTGATCTGCGGACTGGACTATACATAAAATATATCGGTGGTCTGGGGGTCTGGACTATACATAGAATATATCGGTGGTCTGGGGGTCCGGACTATATATAGAATATATCAGTGGTCTGGGGGATGGACTATATATAGAATATATTGGTGATCTGCGGACTGGACTATATATGGAATATATTGGTGATCTGCGGACTGGACTATATATAGAATATATCGGTGGTCTGGGGGTCTGGACTATACATAGAATATATCGGTGGTCTGGGGACTTGACTATATATAGAATATATCGGTGATCTGTGGACTGGACTATATATAGAATATATCGGTGGTCTGCGGATCTGGACTATACAAAGAAATATATCGGTGGTCCGGGAACTGGACCATATATAGAATATATCGGTGGTTCTGGGGACTGGACTATATATAGAAAATATCGGTGGTCTGGGGGTCTGGACTATATATAGAATATATAGGTGGTCTGGGGGTCTGGACTATATATAGAATATATCGGTGGTCTGGGGGTCTGGACTATATGTAGAATATATCGGTGGTCTGGGGACTGGACTATATATAAAATATATCGGTGGTCTGGGGGTCTGGACTATATATAGAATATATCGGTGGTCTGCGGGTCTGGACTATATATAGAATGTATCGGTGGTCTGGGGACGGGACTATAAATAGAATAGATCGGTGGTATTCGCAGTGGACTATATATAGAATATATCGGTGGTCTGCGCAGTGGACTATATATAGAATATATCGGTGGTCTGGGGACTGGACTATACATAGAATATATCGGTGGTCTGGGGGTCTGGACTATATATAGAATGTATCGGTGGTCTGTGCAGTGGAATATATATAGAATATATCGGTGGTCTGGGGACTGGACTATATATAGAATATATCGGTGGTCTGGGGACTGGACTATATATAGAATATATCGGTGGTCTGGGGGTCCGGACTATATATAGAATATATTGGTGGTCTGGGGTTCTGGACTATATATAGAATATATCGGTGGTCTGGGGACTGGACTATATATAGAATATATTGGTGGTCAGTGAGTCTGAACTATATATAGAATATATCGGTGGTCTGGGGACTGGACTATATATAAAATATTTCGGTGGTCTGGGGGTCTGGACTATATATAGAATATATCGGTGGTCTGTGGGTCTGGACTATATATAGAATATATCGGTGGTCTGGGGGTCTGGACTATATATAGAATAGATAAGTTGTCTGGGGGTCTGGACTTTATATAGAATATATCGGTGGTCTGGGGACGGGACTATAAATAGAATAGATCGGTGGTATTCGCAGTGGACTATATATAGAATATATCGGTGGTCTGCGCAGTGGACTATATATAGAATGTATCGGTGGTCTGTGCAGTGGAATATATATAGAATATATCGGTGGTCTGGGGACTGGACTATATATAGAATATATCGGTGGTCTGGGGACTGGACTATATATAGAATATATCGGTGGTCTGGGGGTCCGGACTATATATAGAATATATTGGTGGTCTGGGGTTCTGGACTATATATAGAATATATCGGTGGTCTGGGGACTGGACTATATATAGAATATATTGGTGGTCAGTGAGTCTGAACTATATATAGAATATATCGGTGGTCTGGGGACTGGACTATATATAAAATATTTCGGTGGTCTGGGGGTCTGGACTATATATAGAATATATCGGTGGCCTGCGGGTCTGGACTATATATAGAATATATCGGTGGTCTGGGGGTCTGGACTATATATAGAATAGATAAGTTGTCTGGGGGTCTGGACTTTATATAGAATATATCGGTGGTCTGGGGACGGGACTATAAATAGAATAGATCGGTGGTATTCGCAGTGGACTATATATAGAATATATCGGTGGTCTGCGCAGTGGACTATATATAGAATATATCGGTGGTCTGCGCAGTGGAATATATATAGAATATATCGGTGGTCTGGGGACTGGACTATACATAGAATATATCGGTGGTCTGGGGGTCTGGACTATATATAGAATGTATCGGTGGTCTGTGCAGTGGAATATATATAGAATATATCGGTGGTCTGGGGTCTGGACTATATATGGAATATATTGGTGATCTGCGGACTGGACTATACATAGAATATATCGGTGGTCTGGGGGTCTGGACTATACATAGAATATATCGGTGGTCTGGGGACTTGACTATATATAGAATATATCGGTGGTCTGGGTTCTGGACTATATATAGAATATATCGGTGGTCTGGGGGATGGACTATATATAGAATATATTGGTGAACTGCGGACTGGACTATATATGGAATATATTGGTGATCTGCGGACTGGACTATATATAGAATATATCAGTGGTCTGGGGGTCTGGAGGATATAGAGAATATATCGGAGGTCTGCGGACTGGACTATATATAGAATATATCGGTGGTCTGGGTACTGGACTATATATAGAATATATCGGAGGTCTGCGGACTGGACTATATATAGAATATATAAGTGGTCTGGGGGTCTGGACTATATATAGAATATATCGGTGGTCTGGGGGTCTGGACTATATGTAGAATATATCGGTGGTCTGGGGACTGGACTATATATAAAATATATCGGTGGTCTGGGGGTCTGGACTATATATAGAATATATCGGTGGTCTGCGGGTCTGGACTATATATAGAATGTATCGGTGGTCTGGGGACGGGGACTATAAATAGAATAGATCGGTGGTATTCGCAGTGGACTATATATAGAATATATCGGTGGTCTGCGCAGTGGACTATATATAGAATATATCGGTGGTCTGGGGACTGGACTATACATAGAATATATCGGTGGTCTGGGGGTCTGGACTATATATAGAATGTATCGGTGGTCTGTGCAGTGGAATATATATAGAATATATCGGTGGTCTGGGGACTGGACTATATATAGAATATATCGGTGGTCTGGGGACTGGACTATATATAGAATATATCGGTGGTCTGGGGGTCCGGACTATATATAGAATATATTGGTGGTCTGGGGTTCTGGACTATATATAGAATATATCGGTGGTCTGGGGACTGGACTATATATAGAATATATTGGTGGTCAGTGAGTCTGAACTATATATAGAATATATCGGTGGTCTGGGGACTGGACTATATATAAAATATTTCGGTGGTCTGGGGGTCTGGACTATATATAGAATATATCGGTGGTCTGTGGGTCTGGACTATATATAGAATATATCGGTGGTCTGGGGGTCTGGACTATATATAGAATAGATAAGTTGTCTGGGGGTCTGGACTTTATATAGAATATATCGGTGGTCTGGGGACGGGACTATAAATAGAATAGATCGGTGGTATTCGCAGTGGACTATATATAGAATATATCGGTGGTCTGCGCAGTGGACTATATATAGAATGTATCGGTGGTCTGTGCAGTGGAATATATATAGAATATATCGGTGGTCTGGGGACTGGACTATATATAGAATATATCGGTGGTCTGGGGACTGGACTATATATAGAATATATCGGTGGTCTGGGGGTCCGGACTATATATAGAATATATTGGTGGTCTGGGGTTCTGGACTATATATAGAATATATCGGTGGTCTGGGGACTGGACTATATATAGAATATATTGGTGGTCAGTGAGTCTGAACTATATATAGAATATATCGGTGGTCTGGGGACTGGACTATATATAAAATATTTCGGTGGTCTGGGGGTCTGGACTATATATAGAATATATCGGTGGCCTGCGGGTCTGGACTATATATAGAATATATCGGTGGTCTGGGGGTCTGGACTATATATAGAATAGATAAGTTGTCTGGGGGTCTGGACTTTATATAGAATATATCGGTGGTCTGGGGACGGGACTATAAATAGAATAGATCGGTGGTATTCGCAGTGGACTATATATAGAATATATCGGTGGTCTGCGCAGTGGACTATATATAGAATATATCGGTGGTCTGCGCAGTGGAATATATATAGAATATATCGGTGGTCTGGGGACTGGACTATACATAGAATATATCGGTGGTCTGGGGGTCTGGACTATATATAGAATGTATCGGTGGTCTGTGCAGTGGAATATATATAGAATATATCGGTGGTCTGGGGTCTGGACTATATATGGAATATATTGGTGATCTGCGGACTGGACTATACATAGAATATATCGGTGGTCTGGGGGTCTGGACTATACATAGAATATATCGGTGGTCTGGGGACTTGACTATATATAGAATATATCGGTGGTCTGGGTTCTGGACTATATATAGAATATATCGGTGGTCTGGGGGATGGACTATATATAGAATATATTGGTGAACTGCGGACTGGACTATATATGGAATATATTGGTGATCTGCGGACTGGACTATATATAGAATATATCAGTGGTCTGGGGGTCTGGAGGATATAGAGAATATATCGGAGGTCTGCGGACTGGACTATATATAGAATATATCGGTGGTCTGGGTACTGGACTATATATAGAATATATCGGAGGTCTGCGGACTGGACTATATATAGAATATATAAGTGGTCTGGGGGTCTGGACTATATATAGAATATATTGGTGGTCTGGGTACTGGACTATATATAGAATATATCGGTGGTCTGGGGACTGGACTATATATAAAATATATCGGTGGTCTGGGGACTGGAATATATATAGAATATATCGGAGGTCTGTGGGTCTGGACTATATATAATATATATCGGTGGTCTGGGGGTCTGGACTATATATAGAATATATCGGTCGTCTGGGGGTGTGGACTTTACATAGAATATATCGGTGGTCTGGGGTCTGGACTATATATAGAATATATCTGTGGACTGGGGACTGGACTATATATAAAATATATCGGTGGTCTGGGGACTGGACTATATATAGAATATATCGGAGGTCTGTGGGTCTGGACTATATATAAAATATATCGGTGGTCTGGGGGTCTGGACTATATATAGAATATATCGGTCGTCTGGGGGTGTGGACTTTACATAGAATATATCGGTGGTCTGGGGTCTGGACTATATATAAAATATATCTGTGGACTGGGGACTGGACTATATGTAAAATATATCGGTGGTCTGGGGGTCTGGACTATACATAGAATATATCGGTGGTCTGCGCAGTGGACTATATATAGAATATATCGGTGGTCAGGGAGACTGGACTATATATAGAATAGATCGGTGGTCTGGGGGTCTGGACTATATATAGAATATATTGGTGATCTGCGGACTGGACTATATATAGAATATATCGGTGGTCTGGGGGTCTGGACTATACATAGAATATATCGGTGGTCTGGGGACTGGACTACATATAGAATATATCGGTGATCTGTGGACTGGACTATATATAGAATATATCGGTGGTCTGGGGGTCTGGAGGATATAGAGAATATATCGGTGGTCTGGGGGTCTGGACTATACAAAGAATATATCGGTGGTCCGGGAACTGGACCATATATAGAATATATCGGTGGTCTGGGGACTGGACTATATATAGAAAATATCGGTGGTCTGGGGGTCTGGACTATATCTAGAATATTATAGGTGGTCTGGGGGTCTGGACTATATATAGAATATATCGGCGGTCTGGGGGTCTGGACTATATATAGAATATATCGGTGATCTGCGGACTGGATTATATATAGAATATATCGGTGGTCAGGGGGTCTGGACTATATATAGAATATATCGGTGGTCAGGGAGTCTCGACTATATATAGAATATATCGGAGGTCTGCACACTGGACTATATATAGAATATATCAGTGGTCTGGGGACGACTATATATAGAATATATCGGTGGTCAGGGGGTCTGGACTATATATAGAATATATCGGTGGTCTGGGGGACTGGACTATATATAGAATATATCGGTGGTCTGGGGGTCTGGACTATACATAGAATATATCGGTGGTCTGGGGACTGGACTATATATAGAATATATCGGTGGTCTGGGGACTGGACTATATATAGAATATATCGGTGGTCTGGGGGTCCGGACTATATATAGAATATATTGGTGGTCTGGGGTTCTGGACTATATATAGAATATATCGGTGGTCTGGGGACTGGACTATATATAGAATATATTGGTGGTCAGTGAGTCTGAACTATATATAGAATATATCGGTGGTCTGGGGACTGGACTATATATAAAATATTTCGGTGGTCTGGGGGTCTGGACTATATATAGAATATATCGGTGGTCTGCGGGTCTGGACTATATATAGAATATATCGGTGGTCTGGGGGTCTGGACTATATATAGAATAGATAAGTTGTCTGGGGGTCTGGACTTTATATAGAATATATCGGTGGTCTGGGGACGGGACTATAAATAGAATAGATCGGTGGTATTCGCAGTGGACTATATATAGAATATATTGGTGGTCTGCGCAGTGGACTATATATAGAATATATCGGTGGTCTGCGCAGTGGAATATATATAGAATATATCGGTGGTCTGGGGACTGGACTATACATAGAATATATCGGTGGTCTGGGGGTCTGGACTATATATAGAATGTATCGGTGGTCTGTGCAGTGGAATATATATAGAATATATCGGTGGTCTGGGGTCTGGACTATATATGGAATATATTGGTGATCTGCGGACTGGACTATACATAGAATATATCGGTGGTCTGGGGGTCTGGACTGTACATAGAATATATCGGTGGTCTGGGGACTGGACTATATATAGAATATATCGGTGGTCTGGGTTCTGGACTATATATAGAATATATCGGCGGTCTGGGGGTCTGGACTATATATAGAATATATCGGTGGTCAGGGAGTCTCGACTATATATAGAATATATCGGAGGTCTGCAGACTGGACTATATATAGAATATATCAGTGGTCTGGGGACGACTATATATAGAATATATCGGTGGTCAGGGGGTCTGGACTATATATAGAATATATCGGTGGTCTGGGGGACTGGACTATATATAGAATATATCGGTGGTCTGGGGGTCTGGACTATACATAGAATATATCGGTGGTCTGGGGACGGGACTATATATAGAATATATCGGTGGTCCGGGGACTGGACATTATATAGAATATATCGATGGTCTGGGGGTCCGGACTATATATAGAATATATTGGTGGTCTGGGGTTCTGGACTATATATAGAATATATCGGTGGTCTGGGGACTGGACTATATATAGAATATATTGGTGGTCAGTGAGTCTGAACTATATATAGAATATATCGGTGGTCTGGGGACTGGACTATATATAAAATATTTCGGTGGTCTGGGGGTCTGGACTATATATAGAATATATCGGTGGTCTGCGGGTCTGGACTATATATAGAATATATCGGTGGTCTGGGGGTCTGGACTATATATAAAATAGATAAGTTGTCTGGGGGTCTGGACTTTATATAGAATACATCGGTGGTCTGGGGACGGGACTATAAATAGAATAGATCGGTGGTATTCGCAGTGGAATATATATAGAATATATCGGTGGTCTGGGGACTGGACTATACATAGAATATATCGGTGGTCTGGGGGTCTGGACTATATATAGAATGTATCGGTGGTCTGTGCAGTGGAATATATATAGAATATATCGGTGGTCTGGGGTCTGGACTATATATGGAATATATTGGTGATCTGCGGACTGGACTATACATAGAATATATCGGTGGTCTGGGGGTCTGGACTGTACATAGAATATATCGGTGGTCTGGGGACTGGACTATATATAGAATATATCGGTGGTCTGGGTTCTGGACTATATATAGAATATATCGGTGGTCTGGGGGATGGACTATATATAGAATATATTGGTGATCTGCGGACTGGACTATATATGGAATATATTGGTGATCTGCGGACTGGACTATATATAGAATATATCGGTGGTCTGGGGGTCAGGAGGATATAGAGAATATATCGGAGGTCTGCGGACTGGACTATATATAGAATATATAAGTGGTCTGGGGGTCTGGACTATATATAGAATATATCGGTGGTCTGGGGGTCTGGACTATACATAGAATATATCGGTTTTCTGGGGACTGGACTATATATAGAATATATCGGTGATCTGTGGACTGGAATATATATAGAATATATCGGTGGTCTGGGGGTCTGGAGGATATAGAGAATATATCGGTGGTCTGGGGGTCTGGACTATACAAAGAATATATCGGTGGTCCGGGAACTGGACCATATATAGAATATATCGGTGGTCTGGGGACTGGACTATATATAGAATATATCGGTGGTCTGGGGGTCTGGACTATATATAGAATATATAGGTGGTCTGGGGGTCTGGACTATATATAGAATATATCGGTGGTCTGGGGGTCTGGACTATATGTAGAATATATCGGTGGTCTGGGGACTGGACTATATATAAAATATATCGGTGGTCTGGGGGTCTGGACTATATATAGAATGTATCGGTGGTCTGTGCAGTGGAATATATATAGAATATATCGGTGGTCTGGGGACTGGACTATATATAGAATATATCGGTGGTCTGGGGACTGGACTATATATAGAATATATCGGTGGTCTGGGGGTCCGGACTATATATAGAATATATTGGTGGTCTGGGGTTCTGGACTATATATAGAATATATCGGTGGTCTGGGGACTGGACTATATATAGAATATATTGGTG
This sequence comes from Hypanus sabinus, assembly GCF_030144855.1. NCBI lineage: Eukaryota > Metazoa > Chordata > Chondrichthyes > Myliobatiformes > Dasyatidae > Hypanus > Hypanus sabinus. Next base: position 181,279,276 of record NC_082710.1, on the reverse strand, counting down.
GTCAGTGAGTCTGAACTATATATAGAATATATCGGTGGTCTGGGGACTGGACTATATATAAAATATTTCGGTGCTCTGGGGGTCTGGACTATATATAGAATATATCGGTGGTCTGCGGGTCTGGACTATATATAGAATATATCGGTGGTCTGGGGGTCTGGACTATATATAGAATAGTTAAGTTGTCTGGGGGTCTGGACTTTATATAGAATATATCGGTGGTCTGGGGACGGGAGTATAAATAGAATAGATCGGTGGTATTCGCAGTGGACTATATATAGAATATATCGGTGGTCTGCGCAGTGGACTATATATAGAATATATCGGTGGTCTGCGCAGTGGAATATATATAGAATATATCGGTGGTCTGGGGACTGGACTATACATAGAATATATCGGTGGTCTGGGGGTCTGGACTATATATAGAATGTATCGGTGGTCTGTGCAGTGGAATATATATAGAATATATCGGTGGTCTGGGGTCTGGACTATATATGGAATATATTGGTGATCTGCGGACTGGACTATACATAGAATATATCGGTGGTCTGGGGGTCTGGACTATACATAGAATATATCGGTGGTCTGGGGACTTGACTATATATAGAATATATCGGTGGTCTGGGTTCTGGACTATATATAGAATATATCGGTGGTCTGGGGGATGGACTATATATAGAATATATTGGTGAACTGCGGACTGGACTATATATGGAATATATTGGTGATCTGCGGACTGGACTATATATAGAATATATCAGTGGTCTGGGGGTCTGGAGGATATAGAGAATATATCGGAGGTCTGCGGACTGGACTATATATAGAATATATCGGTGGTCTGGGTACTGGACTATATATAGAATATATCGGAGGTCTGCGGACTGGACTATATATAGAATATATAAGTGGTCTGGGGGTCTGGACTATATATAGAATATATTGGTGGTCTGGGTACTGGACTATATATAGAATATATCGGTGGTCTGGGGACTGGACTATATATAAAATATATCGGTGGTCTGGGGACTGGAATATATATAGAATATATCGGAGGTCTGTGGGTCTGGACTATATATAATATATATCGGTGGTCTGGGGGTCTGGACTATATATAGAATATATCGGTCGTCTGGGGGTGTGGACTTTACATAGAATATATCGGTGGTCTGGGGTCTGGACTATATATAGAATATATCTGTGGACTGGGGACTGGACTATATATAAAATATATCGGTGGTCTGGGGACTGGACTATATATAAAATATTTCGGTGCTCTGGGGGTCTGGACTATATATAGAATATATCGGTGGTCTGCGGGTCTGGACTATATATAGAATATATCGGTGGTCTGGGGGTCTGGACTATATATAGAATAGTTAAGTTGTCTGGGGGTCTGGACTTTATATAGAATATATCGGTGGTCTGGGGACGGGAGTATAAATAGAATAGATCGGTGGTATTCGCAGTGGACTATATATAGAATATATCGGTGGTCTGCGCAGTGGACTATACATAGAATATATCGGTGGTCTGGGGACTGGACTATATATAGAATATATCGGTGGTCTGGGGACTGGACTATATATAGAATATATCGGTGGTCTGGGGGTCCGGACTATATATAGAATATATTGGTGGTCTGGGGTTCTGGACTATATATAGAATATATCGGTGGTCTGGGGACTGGACTATATATAGAATATATTGGTGGTCAGTGAGTCTGAACTATATATAGAATATATCGGTGGTCTGGGGACTGGACTATATATAAAATATTTCGGTGGTCTGGGGGTCTGGACTATATATAGAATATATCGGTGGTCTGCGGGTCTGGACTATATATAGAATATATCGGTGGTCTGGGGGTCTGGACTATATATAGAATAGATAAGTTGTCTGGGGGTCTGGACTTTATATAGAATATATCGGTGGTCTGGGGACGGGACTATAAATAGAATAGATCGGTGGTATTCGCAGTGGACTATATATAGAATATATTGGTGGTCTGCGCAGTGGACTATATATAGAATATATCGGTGGTCTGCGCAGTGGAATATATATAGAATATATCGGTGGTCTGGGGACTGGACTATACATAGAATATATCGGTGGTCTGGGGGTCTGGACTATATATAGAATGTATCGGTGGTCTGTGCAGTGGAATATATATAGAATATATCGGTGGTCTGGGGTCTGGACTATATATGGAATATATTGGTGATCTGCGGACTGGACTATACATAGAATATATCGGTGGTCTGGGGGTCTGGACTGTACATAGAATATATCGGTGGTCTGGGGACTGGACTATATATAGAATATATCGGTGGTCTGGGTTCTGGACTATATATAGAATATATCGGCGGTCTGGGGGTCTGGACTATATATAGAATATATCGGTGGTCAGGGAGTCTCGACTATATATAGAATATATCGGAGGTCTGCAGACTGGACTATATATAGAATATATCAGTGGTCTGGGGACGACTATATATAGAATATATCGGTGGTCAGGGGGTCTGGACTATATATAGAATATATCGGTGGTCTGGGGGACTGGACTATATATAGAATATATCGGTGGTCTGGGGGTCTGGACTATACATAGAATATATCGGTGGTCTTGGGACGGGACTATATATAGAATATATCGGTGGTCCGGGGACTGGACATTATATAGAATATATCGATGGTCTGGGGGTCCGGTCTATATATAGAATATATTGGTGGTCTGGGGTTCTGGACTATATATAGAATATATCGGTGGTCTGGGGACTGGACTATATATAGAATATATTGGTGGTCAGTGAGTCTGAACTATATATAGAATATATCGGTGGTCTGGGGACTGGACTATATATAAAATATTTCGGTGGTCTGGGGGTCTGGACTATATATAGAATATATCGGTGGTCTGCGGGTCTGGACTATATATAGAATATATCGGTGGTCTGGGGGTCTGGACTATATATAAAATAGATAAGTTGTCTGGGGGTCTGGACTTTATATAGAATACATCGGTGGTCTGGGGACGGGACTATAAATAGAATAGATCGGTGGTATTCGCAGTGGAATATATATAGAATATATCGGTGGTCTGGGGACTGGACTATACATAGAATATATCGGTGGTCTGGGGGTCTGGACTATATATAGAATGTATCGGTGGTCTGTGCAGTGGAATATATATAGAATATATCGGTGGTCTGGGGTCTGGACTATATATGGAATATATTGGTGATCTGCGGACTGGACTATACATAGAATATATCGGTGGTCTGGGGGTCTGGACTGTACATAGAATATATCGGTGGTCTGGGGACTGGACTATATATAGAATATATCGGTGGTCTGGGTTCTGGACTATATATAGAATATATCGGTGGTCTGGGGGATGGACTATATATAGAATATATTGGTGATCTGCGGACTGGACTATATATGGAATATATTGGTGATCTGCGGACTGGACTATATATAGAATATATCGGTGGTCTGGGGGTCAGGAGGATATAGAGAATATATCGGAGGTCTGCGGACTGGACTATATATAGAATATATAAGTGGTCTGGGGGTCTGGACTATATATAGAATATATCGGTGGTCTGGGTACTGGACTATATATAGAATATATCGGTGGTCTGCGCAGTGGACTATATATAGAATATATCGGTGGTCAGGGAGACTGGACTATATATAGAATAGATCGGTGGTCTGGGGGTCTGGACTATATATAGAATATATTGGTGGTCTGCGGACTGGACTATATAGAGAATATATCGGTGGTCTGGGGGTCTGGACTATATATAGAATATATCGGTGGTCTGCGGACTGGACTATATATAGAATATATCGGTGGTCTGGGAGTCTGGACTATATGGAGAATATATAGGTGGTCTGGGGGTCTGGACTATATATAGAATATATAGGTAGTCTGGCGGTCTGGACTATATGTAGAATATATCGGTGGTCTGGGGGTCTGGACTATATATAGAATATATCGGTGGTCTGGACTATTTATAGAATATATCGGTGGTCTGGGGGTCTGGACTATACATAGTATATATCGGTGGTCTGCGCAGTGGACTATATATAGAATATATCGGTGGTCAGGGAGACTGGACTATATATAGAATAGATCGGTGGTCTGCGCAGTGGACTATATATATAATATATCGGTGGTCTGGGGACTGGACTATATACAGAATATCTCGGTGGTCTGGGGCTCTGGACTATATATAGAATATAACGGTGGTCTGGGGACGACTATATATAGAATATATCAGTGGTCAGGGGGTCTGGACTATATATAGAATATATCGGTGGTCTGGGGGACTGGACTATATATAGAATATATCGGTAGTCTGGGGGACTGGACTATATATAGAATATATCGGAGGTCTGGGGGACTGGACTATATATAGAATATATCGGTGGTCTGG